>NC_057393.1:70120072-70196373 GCF_019320065.1 Cervus canadensis | reverse complement strand
TAGTGTTGGAGTTTTGGCCACAGCAATCAGAGCAGAAAAAAGAAGTAAAAGGAATCCAGATAGGAAAAGAAGAAGTGAAACTCTCACTGTTTGCAGATGACATGATCCTCTACATAGAAAACCCTAAAGACTCTACCAGAAAATTACTAGAGCTAATCAACGAATATAGTAAAGTTGCAGGATATAAAATTAACACACAGAAATCCCTTGCATTCCTATATACTAACAATGAAAAAACAGAAAGAGAAATTAAGGAAACAATACCATTCACCATTGCAACAAAAGGAAATTTGTTTTATATAAAGGTTTTTTCTTCATTTCTGTGATTGGCTAGTCCTTTGTGAAATCTTCAGAAAGATTTATAGTGAGGAGTCAGTAAGTAGCCTAAGAGGTATGAAGAAATTGTTTCATGAATCAAACCATGTGTGTCAGTGGGAACATTCAGGCTGTTCCTTTCCATTATATTATAGAGTCAATGATTTAAAATGTAATTCTCCCTTTTCTCTGGTAGCAGAACAGAGACTAAATAATATTCTCTCACAAAGAGTTGCTTGCAACATTTGTTTAAAGATAACTCTACTATGGTCCTAACATCTTGAAGAGTCAAGTTTCCTTCCCCCTGATTCCTATATTTGGTTCATAATAAATCTGGTTTCAAATAGTCAGGATGTATTGGGTTCTGAAAAAGAGTAGAGTGAGAATGAGAAAATGTTTTAACAATAGTATTTCCAGGCATTGTGTGGAATCAAGAAATATGCAAGTTTTAGCACAAAAAAAATTACAGTTAAGGAGACAAACTAATATACAGATTACAGTGCCTGGTATAATTTTTAAAAAGAGAGAGATCCATACAAATGATAAGGCACACTTTCTTTAGAAGTAAGTCTTGAGTAGGGCTTCAAAAATTGAGTAGTATTTGCATTGACGTGGAGAAGTAAAGGATGCCATACTTGGCAAGGAGAAGGAAGAAAGTAACAAAAGTGTAGAGTGGACATGATCTATATATGAGATGACAACTCTACTATCATTACTAATATATTCTTTCAATATCTACTAGATCACAATTGTTACTTTTGCTACTTGTATCTTTAATTTTTTTTTCCTTTTGTCTGCTGATGTATCGTTTTCTGATAGAGGACGCTGAAACTTTCCTGATGGTTTATTGTCAATTTCTCCTTGTAACTCTGTCAGTTTTTGCTTTACATATTTTGAAGCTATGTCATTAGGTGCTTACAAATTTATCAGTGTCATATGCTTTTGATGGATTTTTTCTTTTTTTTTAAGTGGTTGAATTACTCTTTATTTATAGTGCGTTTTTTCCCCCTCAAATTCAATGTTCTCTCATATGAATAACACTATTATTAATTTTATGATATTACTATTATTTTTAATAATAGACAAAGATAAAATATTTCTTGTGATCAATATTTGCGTGGTGTATCTTTTTCTATTTGGCTTCAAACTTTCTGGGTAGATTTATTAATATCCATCTATTATGATTACTGATATATTTGGACTTAATTCTATGATCTGATTTGCTATTTCATGTTTGCTTTCTTTATTCTCCTTTCCTGTTTGGTTAATAAAATTGATATAATTTTTTTCTTGGTGTATTTGGGATCCCTAGACTACATCCCTTCCCTTTCATGTTGCCTTCAATTTTTAATATCTGTAAATATATTTTTTCTTAGAAGGTGTCTAAAGTTATTCAGTATTCCTGTATTAAAACACAGTAAAGTGAAAGTGAAGTAGCTCAGTCGTGTCTGACTCTTTGAGACCCCATGGACTGTAGCCCACCAGGCTCCTCTCTGTCCATGGGATTCTCCAGGAAAGAATACTAGAGTGGGTTGCCATTTCCTTCAACCCAAGTTTAAATTACTAACATACTATTGGATTGTTTTCATTGTTTTTTATCTAGAAAGTTGACTTTATCCTTTTTTAACCAAAAAAGCCTAGTTATTTATATCTTTCACAGATAGTAGAATTTAACTTAAATTTTTGATCTCTCTTTATTTCTCGCATCCCATGATTTCAATCTGTGTTTGCTTTTCTTTTTGCTTAAGTACATCTTTAATAGTGCTTTTAGTAGAGGATTCATGGGATAGATGGTCTCACCTTGTGTATGAAAATATACTTATTTTGGCCTTCTAAATATTAATCAGGTTTGGTTTATTAAGGTACAATTTTAGCTTGACAGTGTATTCATTTAGCACTTTTATTATGTTGTCCCTCTTTTCTTGTATCCAGTGTTGTTGAGAAATCATCTAACAATTTAATGGCCACAGACCTAATTTTATACCCAGGCAACTGCAAGCTTATGTATAAGCATCTGTTTATTTAAAATAGGAATAATCTAGTCAGCCCTGTAAAAGATGTTAGTAAAATGAGAGAAAAATATACTGGATCCTCTCCCTCATCAGATAGTAAAGGGCATATTCCCAGCAGTTCTTATTTTCACCCAGCAAAAATGAGAAGTACAGGATCAGAGATAATTTCATTTAAAGTACATTTTGCTTTATTACCAATGCAAAGATTCCATATTCTCCCTGTGGTCCTTAAGGATTATTTAAAGAATGTCCGTGTTAAACAAACACGAAATTCTTGAAGATAAAATACACTTCATATTATGAGCTTGTAGAGGATTCTTATCAGGCTAATAGAACATCTTGATATATTTAAAGTTAATATACAGTAATTCAGTGCTTAAGACATATTTGAAACCAAACATATCAAAACAGTAGATATGTTGACACCAAATAGATTTTTGGTGTGTCCTTGAGGAGTAGCTCTGCCGCAATGTCAATTGGGGAAAACCACAAATGTAACTATAATGACAATGATACTATTAGAGTGCCACAGAATTATTTTCAGATTTTATTGCATAACTGAATCATATTTTATTATTACTATATTTATATTATACAATTGTGCATAATTGTAGATTATGAATTATCCACTAGATAATTCAGGAAAGAATGAACAAATTAGAAGGAAATAATGAAGCCATCCCCAAATTCCAGACGGATGCAAAGTTAATTTGATCTTTAAGGTCCTGCCATGTGTTCTTTTCATTTATCTGAATCATTACATATTTACATACCTTCAAATCAAGAAACCAAAGAGCAGAAGCATTTATACTGGATTACTTAATTCATGAGAAGAAAAGGACATAAAACGAAATATCTTTTGTAATGATTTAGTGGAATCTGATGGAACATTTGAAGTATACAAAAATTCCAAAACAGAAATCATCAGGCAATGAATGGGATAAGAGAAAATGTCATAAGACATGTAGCAAGTCCTATAATACAGTAGCCAAATCACTAGTGAGCTTTGTTTTTTAAGTAACTTATAGCTTTGTTCTATTTCTTTCCTATTTGGTAAGCCTGAGTGAAGCTGTTGAGACTATTTAGGCTGATATAGTGGGTTAAATAGTGCCCCCCCAACCCCCCTCCAGTTTGTATCCACTTGGAACTTCAGAATGTGACTTTATTTTGAAATAAGGTCTTCACAGATGTAATAAATCAATGTAGGATCTAGACGAGATAATACTGGGTTGAGGTGCACCCTAAATCCAATAACTGGCTTTCTCATAAGAACAGGAGAGGACACAGATATACAGAGAAGATGGTCATGTGAAGTCAGTGGCGGAGACTGGAGTGATGCAGCTGCAAGTCAAGAAATGCTAAGAACTGCCATATTAAGGGGCTTCCCTGGTGGTGCTAGTGGCAAAGAATTGGCCCACAATGCAGGGGCCACAGGAGACTCAGGTACAGTCCCTGGGTTGGGAAGATTCCCTGGAGGCGGGCATGGCAACCCCCTCCAGTATTCTTGCCTGGAGAATCCCATGGACAGAGAAGTCTGGGGCTACAGTCCAGAGCATTGTAAAGAGCTGGACACAACTGAAGTGACAGCAGGAATGCAAGAGCATAAGGCAGCTGGTCAATTTTACCGAACATGAATTTTGAAAGCTTAAACATTTTTTAATCCTTCTACTTCCTTTGAACTCACAGTTCTTAATACTTGCCCTGAGAATTCAGCATTTAATGCATCGATCTCACATAAAATTGAAAACACTATTTTTTTATTACTAGTTAATGTCCATAATAGAAATTTTCACTGCCACTCTATGTTTGACCATCACTCCATTCCTGGCCAACTGAAATCTGAATCAAAGACAGTGAGAAGAAATTCTCAAAGTCTAGGTAAAGGATGAGGATGAGGATCCAAGTCATGGTGCAGCTTAGGAACAGATTAAGTGTCAAAATGAATGCCAGGTATTTTCTTGGTGACATCCTTATTTACAGTTTGAACTAACTAGGTCAAATAGCATCCAGGACAAAGAAGCTAATAGCCAAGAGAAAACTATACTGCTTTGACTTCTTACTGTTTCATGGCATCTTCTGTTGCTTCTTAAATTGTCATACATTATTACTGAAATTCAGTGGCTAATGTTGATATTGGGCTTCCCAGGTGGCTCAGGGATAAAGAACTTGTCTGCCAACGCAGGAGACGCAGGAGACGCAGGAGACGCAGGAGACGCAGGAGACGCAGGTTTGATCCCTCAGTTGGGAAGATCCCCTGGAGAAGGAAATGGCAACCCACTCCAGTATCCTTGCCTGGAGAATCCCATGGACGGAGGAACCTGGCAGGCTACAGTCCATGCGGTCACAAAGAGTCGGACATGACTAAGCAACTGTGCACAATATGGATAGCAACTTGAGCATAACTTGATGAAAAGCCTTTTCTCTGATCTTTTCATACTTTTCAGTATAATACCAAAGCATTCGCTATTTGTTATTGAAATATTATTATTAGATATTTTGAGTTTGTGAAAGTGGGTTCGAATCCAAAAGAAAACAGTATACTTACAATTGCAGATATACAAGAATGAAACTTAAATGTCATATATGGATCCTTTAGAAGGCAACGGGCAACTCAAGGATTAAAGACTTACCTTTGAGACCTGAAACTATAAACTTCTAGAGGAAAACATAGGCAAGTTCTTTAACATTGGTTTTGGCAGTTATGTTTTTGATTTGAGACCAAAAGCAACGGCAACAACAGCAAAATTAAGTAAGTGGGATTAATCAAAATAAAAAGCTTCTGCATAATAAAGGAAGCCATTAACTGAAAGGAAACGCAATCTATGCAATGAGAGAAAATATTTGCAAATCTTTTATCTGATAAGAGGTCAGTATCCCAAATAAAATATACAACTCAATGCCAAAGAAACCAAACAATCTGGTTATAAACTATACAGTGGAATTGAATAGATAATTTTTCAAATAAGACATAAAAATGACCAACAGGTTCATAAAAAGGTACCAGATATCTTTAATCATTAAGCTGATGAAAATCACAACTGCAATGATATATCACCTCACATGTATTAAAATAACTATCATCAAAGAGACAAGAAATAACAAGAGTAGGCCAAAATATGGAGAAAAGAGAACTTCTCGTGCATTGTTGGAGGGAATGCAAGCTGATACAGCCACTATTGGAAATAGTATGGAAGTTCCTCAAAAAGTTCCCCTATGATCCAGTAATCCCTCTTTGGGGTATATATCCAAAGGAATTAAAATCAGAATCTCTTAGAGCTATATCTGTACTCCCATATTTGTAGCAATATTATTTACAACAGCCAAACTATGAGAACAATCTAAGTATTTATCCTTAGATCATGGATAAAGAAAAAATGTGATATGCACACACACATATCTACACATACACACACAGTGAACTATTATTCAGCCATGAGAAGGAAGGAATTCTTGCTGCTTGCAACAATTTGGATGGACCTTGAAGGCATTATGAAATGAGCCAGAGAGAGAAAGATGAATACTACATGGTATCACCTACACATGGAATCTAAAAAAGGCAAACCCCAAAAAACAAAAGTAACCAGGGGTGAGGGGTGGGGAAAATAAGGAGAAATAGGTCAAAGGGTGCAAACTTTCAGCTATAAGATGAATAAGTTCTGAGTATCTAATGCATACAGACTTCCCAGGTAGCTCAAACAGTACAGAATGTGCCTGCAGTGCAGGAGACCTGGGTTTGATCCCTGGATTGGGAAGATTCCCTGGAGAAGGGCATGGCAACCCACCCCAGTATTCCTGCCTGGAGAATCCCATGGACAGAGGAGCCTGGCATGTCCATAGAATCACAAAAAGTCAGACACAACTGAAGTGACTTATCATGCAGACTGGAAAAAATCTAAGGATCCACAAATAGATGCATCCATGCAATTAAATATCCTGCACTGTCAAAAAGAATCCGTGAAGGGAATGGCTACCCACTCCAGTATTCTTGCCTGGAGAATTCCACGAACAGAGGAGCCTGGCGGGCTACAGTCCATGGGGTCGCAAAGAGTCGGACACAATTGAGCAACTAACACTTTCACTTTCATCTAATATGTAATATAGTGACTGTAGTTGATAATGCTGTGTTATATAATGGAAATTTTCTAAGAATAGAACTGAAATGTTCTTACCAAAAAAAGGAGAAAAATATAAACATGTAAGATGTGTGAGGTGGTGAACGCGTTAATTAACTGGATGGAAGGAAGCCTTTCACAATGTATACATATATCACATCATCAAAATTTGATATATGTACACATTAAACATCTTATAATTTTGTTAAATATACCTCAATAAAACTGAATAGAATTTTTTAAAAGGCAATAGGTACAGGAACAAAAAATTGAATATTCTCAGAAGGAAGATAAATGTAATTCTCTACAAAGTAATAGCAATACTTTGGTGCTGTCATCAAATTTACAGTGAAGTTACCTAATTGAAACATTACAAAGATACATGAAGGATTAAAAAAAGTATTAATTTTTCAGAATAGACTGTCATGTATTTTATAACGGGTAATTACTAGAAAAATCAATAATTTAAATTTAACAACATAAATTTCATTTTTCTTATAAAAGATATTCCTACTGTT
Organism: Cervus canadensis; assembly: GCF_019320065.1. NCBI lineage: Eukaryota > Metazoa > Chordata > Mammalia > Artiodactyla > Cervidae > Cervus > Cervus canadensis. The sequence continues at coordinate 70,189,416 of NC_057393.1, read as the reverse complement.
GGTTAAGTTTGTTTTATAATTTTTCAAAACATTACTCTGGGTTTTTGAAGCTTTGTATTTGCAGTGATATTTTTGTAAATCCATTCTATCATCCTAGTAATTTTTAAAAAAATCTACCCACTAATTAAAATTGCCTTAGGACAAGAAAAAGCAGTTTTGGGAATTATAGTTAGAATTTAAGATATAGGTAGGCCAGGTATGGTTCAGGAGCCAAATATGTATGGCCCATTGCCTGTTTTGTATGGACCACCAGCTAGGCACCATTTTTGCTTTTTAAAGAATTGAAAAAAAAAGCAAAAGAAAAATAATATTCCCTGTCATGTCCACACTGTATGTAATTCAGATTTCAGTGTTCATAAATAATTGGAGTACAGCCAGTCTCATTCTTTAATGTATTGTCTACAGCTACTTTTGTGTTGTGGGGTACTTGCAGCAAAGCGTGTACAGTTCACAAAACCTAAACTATTTAGTTCCTGGTTGTTTATAGAAAATATTTGCCTATCTCTGATCTGAAAAGATAAAACAAAACAGTTAAGCTTTATTAAATAGGTTGTGAATTTCAAATTACTTTCTTTTATGTACAATTATATGAGAACATTCTATGTTCCAGTTACATATATATCCCCAAAACAACTAAGCACATACTCAATTTATAATTCATAATTTCAATAACATTATTTCAAGACCAATTTTTTCACAATATTTAATGTTTTTATTTTAATACAAACTAGTACAAAAGATACCACACACTAGTTATGACCTGCAAAGTAAGTAACAACCTACTGATTAGGAAAATCTCACTGGGCTGTATAAAATCTCTAACAGGTGCAAAGTGATGCTACCTAAAGCAAATAGAATGAAATAAACCGTTGTGGGAATCAGAATGATTTTTTAAATAAGTATTAAGACAAAAAAATTCTTCAAAGTTACCAAGGACATCCTAAGCAATACTTTTTCTTTTTTCCTGCTTTGCTATTAGAGACTATCTAAGCACTGTTTCTTCTAGATATTGAGAAAAGTACATAATTTCTGATAAGTATTCTATGAGCACTAGTGCTCTCTTAATGAGTACAAGTTGTAGATGTGTTAAGTGCATCTTAAATGCATTGAATATGAAATTCTTCTGCATAAATGTAAAAAGGAGATGTTCTAAATAAAACACTGCTACTATTAAATCATTTGTGATTATACTATCAACCCACACAGTCAAACATATATACGCTATTCCTTTCTCTTTCCAGCTGCTTAAGCAAATGACCAGGAATAGAGAAATGCCCTTATTTCTTATTTATCAGTCACTTACTTTCTTGGTTTGCATATAAAATCAAAGCAACCATAAAAATCCCTTTAAAAAGCTGACATATTTGGTAATCAAATAATTTTACAGAAAATAGAGGTATTTCCAAAAATAGAGATGTTTTGCTCTGTATTTCATATTATATGTGTAATCAGGTTCTTTTCCTGCCCCAGGTATAGATTTGTAGGTGACCTTAGTCAAATTACTTATTCTTTCTTAACTTGTCATGTATTCCCTAAGCAAATATTTTTTTAGCATCCACAACAGAGTAGGTACTGTGTGGGGTATTACACAGAAGAAAAAGAAAAGATGAATCAGAAATAACTCTGATCTCAAGGATCTCATAAACATGTAAGAGTATTAATCATATGCACAAATAACTCTAAGGCAGAAAATGATAAGTACCTGTGCCTGAAAGAGGTAACAGATTAGACACTTTGGAAGGTCAGAGGGAGAAGCGATTACTTCCAGCTGGGAAGATCCAAGAAGGATTTCTTGATGAGGCTGCATTTGAGCTGTACCTTAAAGGATGGTTAAGAAGGGTAAATCAAATTCAATGGCAACAGCATTCCACAAACTAACAGGTGTATAAATGACAGGCGAGAATTGTGAATAGATGGGTGAAGAGGAAAATGGTATTTGTTTGCCTATAGCTTAGCATGTTTAAAGGGCAGCAAGTTACAGCTAAGTCTAGAGATGCAGACTGAGGTCAGAACATGAGGACTGTGTAGTCTCGAAGGAAGTGTTGGATTCAGACAGGTCTAGGTTAGCATCCTGGCCCTAGATACTGACTATCTGAGTAAACTAGGACAATTTAAGTCCTGAGAGAAAGTCTAAAAAAATGCTTACCTGACTTGCATGTTCATTGTAAAGATGAGAAATGTGTATGCGTATTTTCTAACACAATGTCTGGCACATTATAGATACTGAATAAATGGTAGTTATTATTGCATCCATACTATATAGAATAACAGGCTGAAAATTTTAGATAGTTGGGTAAGCATGTATTATATCAACTATGGGAAAATATCATAAGGTAGCCATTATCCAGAATGAGGCACTATTTTGAAAATACAAGTCAGGGAGCTAACTAGTACTTTTTAATTGGGACTGCCTATTACAATCATCTGGTGACCTTTGTAAACAGTGGCATGACTGGGTCTCACCCCAGACCAATTAAATCAGAATCTTTATGCCTAGAGCCTAGACATGATATTTTTAAAAGTGTCCCAGGATTTCTAAAGCAAAGAGAAAGCTGAAAGCTGCTATTGCTTTATTTGGAAGTTGTTGCAACTAATATGAGAAATATAGAAATCCAGCAAAAAAAAAAATTCCATTATTATAATTTGAGTCATTTTTACTTTACTACATTAGTGGATGTCAGTTTTCAAATCGTCTTTCTTTGTTTCTCTGCCATATTCTTTCACTTGCACCTATCCAGTTCCTAACACAGGCATGCATGCATGCTTAGTCACTTCAGTTGTGTTCAACTCTTTGCGACCTCATGGACTGTAGCCCGCCAAGCTCCTCTATCCATGGGGTTCTCCAGGCAAGAATACTGGAATGAGTTGCCGTGCCTTCTTCCAGGGGATCTTCCAGACACAGGGATCAAACCTGTATCTCCTGCATTGCTTGAGCCAGCAGGAAAGCCCACCTAACACAGGGCCTGCACAATAAAGACCAAATAGGTATTTGCTGAATGAATGTAAATTTGAGTAATATTATTCCCATTCCTCGCAGATAGAAGTGACAACCTGAGGAACAACATAATATGGGTACTATGTAGCAATATTTAAAATGTTTACTCTTTAATCCTTGTATTATTTTGCAAAAGCTGTCTCATCTATTGAAAGTTAATATTTATATCATGTTCATAATAATGAGTAAAACAGCTATATCTGAAAATTAAATCATAACCCAGACATGGAAAAGCAAATCCAAAACTGACAACATAATCTTTAAACTCATTAGCAACACTATCAAGGAAATGTCAAGAGTTCTTTTTAAAAACTGCATTCCAAATTGTATTTTATCTAGATCCAATACATAGTAATATTTTTTAAAAATTTGATCATGTTCATCACAATAGTCCTACAATATTGCTTTGTGAAGCAATTGATAGAGTTATGCTGTTAAGATTTGCTAATAATCCTAAAAGAAAAAAAAATGCTTTTGTTTATGTTGAGTGTGAATAAAGGGATACTGAAGCATGCTGAGAAATGAGTACTAAGGGAATACCTGTGGCTTGTTAGAAATTGAAGGGAATTTAGAGATGGTCTGGGAGAATATTTTACCAAAAGCATGAAATTCCTCTCTTCCTGAAATGTATTGGCAAAGGAAAAATGTACTTGCTTCTTGCCAAAATATTGAAAAGCTTATTGAAACATCAAAGTTCACCTCCAACATGGAAGCCCAGATTTGGGGGTTCTCTTCTTATATTTTAGTGGGTTATAAGACAACACTTCTAAGTGATAAAAGTGATAGAACTTCTAAGGACCAACTTCATTCAAAAATACAACAAACAGATGGCGAATTCTGCAGTCAGCAGAAGTAATGGGGGTATTAAAATGTTACCAGCAGGCTCCCTAACGACTCTTATTTTGGCAGGTGTCTACTCAGGTGCTTGTTTTCTAAGCAATGTTTCTCTAGTCCTGTGTACAAGTGGTCCTCACCTTTTTATGAGTATACTGCCATCACGGTATTTACTATACATAAGACAATCACAACCATTAAACTGTCTCTAATCTTTTCCCCTTGTGGTTACACAAATTATTTGTTTACCCTGAGAGTACATGAAATTTTTATAGGCACAGTCTAGGATTGCATCTATTCAGCTTTCCTCTCAAATAAATCTTTTGTAAATATTCAAACTCATGTAGACCTCAGTGTAACCACATTGTAAGCCCTGTCTGTTGCTTTCATATAAACAATCCAGGCTGACTAAAAAGCCCATCTGACAACCAAGAGAATGCAGTGATCAAATTCTAATTCTCTCTGGTTGATTCACTTAATAGCCTTCTCCCTTCTCATGCAAGAGGCCAAGGATATTCTATAAATGGGGTCTCAGGGAATTCATTGCAGTCACACCTTCTTGAACTATCATATGCAAATATTCCTCCTACTAGTCTGTAAGAGAGGTCATTCATGCAACAAATTTTTGTTCTAGGGGATATTTTAAGGATACTGTGATGAACAAAATCAAAGTCATTGTAATGCAGAAAATTTTGTTCCAGAGAACAATGAATAAATAGAAAGTCAGATATATGTTATAAAACACACACACACACACACACATTAAGGCAAACAGTGAATGGGGCGGGGAATATTACTCTGACAGTCAGGAAAGGCATCTTTGAGGAGGGGACATAGAACAGAGATGTAAAGATAGTGAGTAGGTGAGCCAGGCCATTCCAGAAAGGAATAAAAGTGACACAAAGCCTGGAGATTATAGTGTGCTAAGAGGCAATGAGGAAAGCAAGGAGGCCAGAGCGAATACAACACAACAAGAGTGGAAGAAAGTAATAATAAAGAGTTTAAAAGTAAGGTGAAAAGGCAGCCTTCAGAATGGGAGAAAATAATAGCAAACAAACAAAAAAAAATGAGAAAGAATTAATCTCCAAAATATACAAGCAGCTCATGCAGCTCAATACCAGAAAAATAAATGACCCAATCAAAAAATGGGCCAAAGGACTAACCAGACATTTCTCCAGAGAAAACATACAGATGGCTAACAAACACATGAAAAGATGCTCAACATCGCTCATTATCAGAGAAATGCAAATCAAAACTATAATGAGGTACCATCTCATGCTGTTCAGAATGGCTGCCATCAAAAAGTCTACAAACAATAAATGCTGGAGAAGATGAGGAGAAAAGGAAACCCTCTTACTCTGTTGGTGAGAATGCAAACTAGTACAGCCACTATGGAGAACAGCGTGGAGATTCCTTAAAAAACTGGAAATAGAACTGCCATATGACCCAGCAATCCCAGTGCTGGGCATACACACCGAGGAAACCAGAATTGAAAGAGACACGCATACCCCAATATTCACTGCAGCACTGTTTACAATAGCTAGAACATGCAAGCAACCTAGATGCCCATAGCAGACAAATGGATAAGCAAGTTGTGGTACATATACATGATGGAATATTACTCAGCAATTAAAAAGAATGCATTTGAGAGTTTTAATGAGGTGGATGAAACTGGAGCCTGTTATATAGAGCGAAGTAAATCAGAAAGAAAAACACCAATACTGTATATTAACACATACATATGGAATTTAGAAAGATGGTAACGACAACTCTATATGTGAGACAGCAAAAGAGACACAGATATAAAGAAGACTTTTGGCGTCTGTGGGAGAAGGTGAGGGTGGGATGATTTGAGAGAATAGCACTGAAACATGAATATTACCATACGTGAAATAGATGAACAGTCCAAGCTCGATGCATGAAGCAGGGCTCTCAAAGCCAGCGCACTGGGACAACCCTGAGGGATGGGACGGGGAGGGAGGTGGGAGATGGGTTCGGGACAAGGGGACACATGTACACCCATGGCTGATTCATGTCGATGTATGGCAAAACCACCACAGTATTATAAAGTAATCAGCCTCCAATCAAAATAAATACTTTTTTTTTTTAAAAAAGGGTTTAGAGAGATTTGGATCTGTGATGGTTAATTTTATGAAACAACTTCACTGAGACATGGAGTATCCAGATATTTGGTCAAATACTGTTCTAGGCATTTCAGTGAGACTGTGTTTGGATGAGATTAACCTTTAAATTGGTAGACTGAATGAAGCAGATTAACCTCCCTAGAGGAGAGGAGTCTCATTCAATCAGCTGAAGGCTCTCAAATAGAACAAAAAAGCTGGTCTTCTCCCCAGATAAGGGAGAATTTCGCCTAACTGCCTTTAAACTGGCACATCAGCTTTCTCCTGTCTTGGGGCCAGAAGTAAAACATTGACTATTCCACTGTCCTGAGCCTGACAGCCTTCTTATTGTAACTACACCATTGATTTCCCTGGTTTTCAGGCCTTTGGACCAAGTCTGAAACTAAACTATGGAACCTCCTATGTCTCCAGCTTGTTGACTCATCCAGTGGTTTCTGGGATTTTAGATTCCATAATCTCAGAGCTAATTCCTTTACTATTTACCTGTATGTCAACTATCTATCTATCTTTCTCTTATTGGTTCTCTCTGGAAAAGTGAAAGTGAAGTCGCTCAGTCATGTCCAACTCATAGCGACCCCATGGACTGCAGCCTGCCAGGCTCTCCTGTCCATGGGATTTTCCAGGCAAGAGTACTGGAGTGGGTTGTCTTTTCCTTCTCCCTGCCTAAAATAAGAGATTAGGAGTTTAGGAGTGACATGATCTACTTACTATTTAAAAGGATAATCTTCTATACAGACTACCTTGGGGCAAGTGTAGAATCAGGAAAAGGAACTAAGATGCTATTACAATAATCCAGGCAAGAGACAAAAATAATAGCTTTTACTCAGGTGATAGAAGTGAAGATAATGTGAAGTATCAGATTTCATATTTATGTGAAGATTGAGACAATGGGATTTGCTGATGAGGGACAGGGGAAAAATAAAGAAGTTGAAAATAGTTTCCAGAATTCTTATCTATAAGCCAGAACTCATGGAATAGAGTTTCCATTTTCTGAGACAGGAAACGCTTGAGAAGAGCAGGTTGTGAGAGAAATTCAGTGTTCAGCTTTAGGGCCATATATTCTGAGACATGTATTGGACAAGCAAGTGGAAAGGTTGTGTAGACAATTAGACACACTGGTCAGAAATTCAGAGAGAAAGTTGGGGATCAAGGAATCCAAATTGCCTGTAATCAGTATATAGACAACATTAAAAGCTAGAGAACCAGAAGAAATGCCCTAGTGAGCTGATGAAAACATTGGGGATTTCTTAATAAATGGGAATAATCTCACATGGCTGGAAGGGAGTACTTCATAATTCACAGAACACCCAACAGAATTCAGCAAAATGTAGGAATACATACTGATATAATAGGTTGATTACAAACCAGTCAGTCCTAAAGGAAACCAACTCTGAATATTCACTGGAAGCACTGATGCTGAAGCTGAAGCTCCAATACTTTGGCCACCTGATATGAAGAGCCAACTTACTAGAAAAGACCCTGCTTCCGGGAAAGATTGAAGGCAAAATGAGAAGGGGGCAGCAGAGAAGGAGATGGTTGCATAGCATCACAAACTCAACGGACATGAGTTAGAGTAAACCCCAGGAGACAGTGAAGGGCAGGGAAGTCTGGTGTGCTGCAGTCCATGGAGTTGCAAATCATTGGACATGACTTAGCAACTGAATAACAGCAATAGGGTGATGTTGGCTTTTCTTTTTATTTTGTGGTAATTTCTATCAAAATGCTATTACTTCATTATGAGACATAATGAGTCACTTCATTTTATGAGACATATTAAAGTTATTGAAGTATGTGATTAATATGCATATTGCAATTTTTCTTTTTTATTATTGTTTTCAGATTGCAAGGGTATAATAGACATGCACTTCATACTAATACTGATTAAATTGTTCTGATAATTACACTTTCTAGGCTAATATTCACTTATGATATGGCTCTAGGCAAGTTACTCATATACTCATATTTATGTCTTGATCTGAAATGTTTTGGTTTTATTCTCTATAAAAAATGTTTCTATTTATAAAAATGATAAGAACTGCAATAGGCATTACTACACCCAAACTCTTTTAAGTCCTGCTTAATTAACATGATGGTAATTTTTAGATAGTTTAGCTTAGTCACCGAGTCACATCCTACTCTTTTGCCCATGGACTGTAGCCTGCTAGGCTCATCTGTTCATGGAATTTTCCAGACAAGATTACTGGAGTGGGTTGCCATTTCCTTCTCCAGGGGATCTTCCTGACCCAGGAATCGAACCCAAGTCTTTTGCATTGCAGGCAGATTCTTTACCACTGAGCCACCTGGGAAGCCTAATAGTTTATATAAATACAAATAAATTAAACAATTTCTTAATATACATAGAAAATCTATAAAACATACATATATACCTGAAAGTACAGTGTAATATAATGCTAATATAAAAGTGATTGCCATATTAAAATATGGGATTTTTCAAATTTGCATATTTTATTATTATAGAATAATGGAATTTTTCTACTGTTACTTCCCAGACATCAGAGTAGCATATTTCAGGGAGAAACTATAAAATAGTAGAAAGAGAATAGGACTGAGAGACCCACCTATGCCACCACCGGTATATCAAGAAAACCACTTAATCTCTTAAGATACAACTTTTCTTTGTCTATAAAATACAGTTGGAGGAATAAATGGTTGTTAGCGTTTCTTCTGACTAACATTTGAGAATGCTATGAGTCAATATGAGTACTTATTTGTGTGTGTGATTTTAGTGCAGATCTGAAAGGAAGTATCATTTCCTTTCACTATAGGAAAATTTTCATTGACCATATTTTTGCAAGCTATGTACCAGAAATATGATCAGAAATATGCTCATGATAATTTACTATTATCACATAAAAAAAGCATAAATATATAGGTTCCAGTGTTCCGTCAGTAACTAATCAGTTTAGAATAGTAATTGTGTGTTTTTATCACAACCATAGTGTATCATTAATAAGTTTTATTATTGTTGAATAGTCTTGATTCCTTTAAATAAATTTTAGATACTTTATGTATATAATTATCATATTTTCATAATTATACATAATTATATACCTAGAAAAGTTATGATCAAATAATTGTCATATGTTATTATATTATATAAAAACATTATATATAAACATTGGAAAAATCTCATAGAAGATGTATTAAGAGATGTTCTTTTTTGCTTCCAGTTATCTACACATTTAGTATGTAGATATATTTTAATGATTTTCATTTTTAACTCAAATAACTAGAAATCATAGAGGAAATTTTATTCTGCTTTTTGTGGGTAATCCAAAAATCAATTTATTTGGATTACAGGTCGGTAACATTTTTATATTTATTTTTAATTTGAGGATAATTTCTTTACAATGTTGTATTTGTTTCTGCCATACAACAGCATGAGTCATATATATATGTATATATATATATATATATATATATATATATTCTTTCCTTCTCAAACCTCCTTCCCACCCAAGATTTTATTAAGGGAAAAAAAAAAAACAGTAGTCTCCCATATGTATGGTGTATTATTAAAATATACCATAAGTTGAACACTATAAGAAAAATTACATGTTATATACAAATTTTTTCAGGTTTATTCAGGGAAAATAAAATGTCTCTTTTGCTTTTACCCTTAATATTCTTGATTTTTAATATATTAATTTCACTCTTAGTCATATACATCCCTGCTTTATCTGTACCTTTAGCTGCCTGTATCTGAGTACAGAGTCACAGAACAAGAAAAATCAAAGAAATTAAAATAAATGTAAAGGTCATCTAGGAGACACGCACCTGATTTCACACATGGAGAAAACAAGGTCCTAGAAGTAACTTCACAAGTCGCAAATACAGCATCAAGGGATTAGCCCGACCTGAGAACTCTTGCCTGCCAGTTCAGAGCTTCTCCTTCTATGCCAAGAAGACATTCAATTTAGCACTTATATTACTATATTTAAATGATCTGTTTTTGTTTTTACGTCCTTCCCTTAGATTGTGAACTGTGTGAAGACAGAGGTTAAGTCCTCACCATTGTATTCCCTTGAAGACTAAAAGAGTACAAGGAACATTATCACAATTGCTCAAGATATATTTCCCTGAAAGCTTTTTTTCCTCCTCAACTTTTGCTATTTAAAAACAAAATAATTGTCTCTTCATCTATCATAGAGGGTACATAATAAATATTATGTACGGGTTGAATACCTTATTGTAAAATAGACATTAAATATTTAAAACGTGTATTTTATTTAGCTTTATAAAATATAAAAATTTGTTATGCATTGATACATATGTACCAAAAACTCACACTGAATGGTAATTATAGGGTATTAGCTAGAAGCTACAGAGTACTATAAATTCTGACTGTTTAAACAATGGACCTTCATTTATGTCAAAATTATCCTAACCCAAACTCTAGTGAAATAAAAACAAAAGAATAGTTTATAGGTGGAACATTAGCACCACAATATATATTTTCATTAGCGGCAGCCTCAACATTTTCTTTTTTAAAAGAACTCTATTTAAAATCACATGTGTATCAGCAGGTAGATACTAAGCAGATGCTTCTGGGTTTCTGTCCTGGAGGCCCCACAGGGTAGATCTGCTTTTATTTTGCTTCTATTTAGAAATTTACAAAAAGTTAATAATTGATTGATGTCAAATCAGTGACAAGTTTGAAGTCCTTAACAACATTTTACCCTAGAATTTACAAATGATACATAAGGCATTGTGGTAATTTTCTGTGACCCAGGTCATGAGTCTTGTGGCTTCAACCTATACGTTAACTGTAACAAGATCACCTTAATTTTCCCCCACCAGTATACCAGTAACGAATCAAGTCTCCCACTTAACTTTTAAACTATTTTGTGTGTGTGTGTGTTAGTCTCTCAGTTGTGTCTGACTATGTGTGGCCCCATGGACTGTAGCCCACCAGGCTCTTCTGTCCCTGGAATTCTCCAGGCGAGAATACTGGTGTGGATTGCCATTTCTTCTCCAGAGGATCTTCCCAACCCAGGGATTGAACCTGCATCTCCCAGGTAGATGCATTGCAGGTAGATTCTTTACCATCTGAACCTCAAGGGAAGCCCCAAATAAGGGATTGCTCAGGGCATTATAGAGTAAACAGAAAGAGAAATAAACCAAGATTCCATTAATTCTCAAATTCCATATGTTCTTTCTATCGGATATAGCTTTGGCTTCAGAAGATGAAGGTACAGGGCAGGAGAAACTCAAACACTAATGACTCTTGTCTCTGTCTTCCATAGGGATGTAGTTATTTTGGTCAAAAGTGAAAGTGAAGTTGCTCAGTCGTGTCCAATTTTGCGACCCCATGGGCTGTAGCCTACCATGTTCCTCCATGGATGGGATTTTCCCGGCAAGAGTACTGGAGTGGGTTGCCATTTCCTTCTCCAGAGGATCTTCCCAACCCAGGGATCGAGCCTGGGTCTCCCGCATTGTAGTCAGATGATTTACCATCTGAGCCACCAGGGAAGTCACATTATTTTGGTCAAGATTGAAATATAAAATGATCCCATGATTAAGTTCAAGCCTTACCATGTCATTAGTGGGAACACATGGCAAGTATCAATGAACAAAATAAATAAAATACTCTGAACATGCAATATGCATCTGCTATATCTTTTGAAGTCAGTATTTTTTGGTGTGGAAATGTGTATTTACATTTCAAAAGAATAGCTCCAATTCTCATTCTCTCCACATTTCTGCTACATACCAATCTCTCACTGCTGGAGACCAAGCCAAGGTGCTACCAGAACATCTTTCAACTCAGTAGGAAGAATTGCATAATGTCAAATATTTTGCTGTTTTAAATTTGGAGGGTTTTAAATACTTAAAATACATACTCCTTAAGATTGGGTCTGCTCAATACACTGAAGAAAACAGTGTTGGTAACTCAATGGTGTCTGACTCTTTGTGACCCCATAGACTGTAGCCTGTCAGTCTCCTCTGTCCATGGTCTTCCCTGGCGCCTCAGATGGTAAAGAGTCTGCCTGCAATGCAGGAGACCTGGGTTTGATCCCTAGGCTGAGAAGATCCCCTGGGGAAGGGAATGGCTATCCACTCCAGTATTCTTGTTTAGGAAATCTCACGGACAGAGGAACCAATACACTAAAGATTTTAACTATTTATTATAATGATATAATCATATTAAAAAATTTCATTCAGTGGCAACCACCAGGTAGATTGTACTATCCTAGGTTCTATGCATTCAGACAAATAGTTAGGCACAGCCCCTATCCTTAAAGAGCTTACTGTGAGAATCGGAGAGACAAAATGGTACATAATATACAATATAATGCTTTGAGTCATTAAAAAACTAAATAAAAGATGGGAATGATGAGCACATAGGAGTTTAAAAAATGCTAGGAAAAACAAACAAACAAACAAAAATGTTCTTGGGAGAGATGAAACTTATTGTGAACCTTGAATAAGGGACAAAATAATAGATTTAGAAAAGATCAGCTGAATATTGCTAAGTAGCAAGGTAGATGCAGTGTTGCCCATGTTTTTCGAGAGATTCTGGAATTCCAGTTTGGCATGTAACAAATCCTGACTTTTTAAGTGGTATCAATTATCTCAATTGAAAAATGTTAAATGCTGTGTAGGATAATAAAACACTATATACTTATGGACTGCTTGTTTTTATTTTCTTTGTTGTGTCCTCAAATACTGGGGCAGAGATGAGAAGGCAAGAGGCATGGCATGAGCTAATGAGCTGAGATCACACCAGATACAGTCTAACTTCAAAGAACAGTCAGAAGACCAGTGAAGGAGGTAAGCAATAGTGGAGTAAATTGGGGTTAGATTGGAGATGGTTTTGGGGTGTGAACAAAAGTGTTTACATTGATTCTGAAGGCAGATTAGAGTGCTGCAGGGACAGAGGTATGCTAGTTTAAAGTCCGTCATCTTGAATAAAGTCAAACTTCTCTGAGTATTGAGGCCAAGTTTAATTGTTGAGTATAATCCATGGCATTTTGGAAACTTTAAAAGTGGCAGGAGCCAAATACCGCGAAGAGGCCTCATAGAAAGGTTGCTGTTTTGTTTTGTTTTTTTTTTTCCCTTTGATTTATATTACCAGTAATCATAGGACATTCATTTTAAAAATAAAGACTTGGGGACTTCCCTGGTGGCCCAGTGGTTAAGACTCTGCGATTCCTGGTTGAGGAGCTGTTTCCTTATACTACAGGTGCAAAGTTGTTTCAGTCGTGTCCGACTCTGCGACCCTTCAGACTGCAGCCCGCCACGCTCCTCTGTCCGTGGGATTCTCCAGGCAAAAATACTAGAGTGTGTTGCCATTTCCTTCGTCAGGGGATCTTCCCAACACCGGAATCAAACCCATGTCCCTCTTGTCTCCTGCATTGGCAGGAGGGTTCTTTACCTCTAGTGCCACCTGGGAAGCCCTATGCCGCATGGCATGGCCAAATAAAAATAAAATAAATAAAAACATTTAAAAAATAAAAATCATACTAGTATTTTCAGCACTATATTCATTTCTAACACATTATTGGCTGGTTAACATTTGATAATTCCACTTAAAAGTTACTTTAAAACTTTCACTAGGATTTACCACAGCAATATCCCAAAGAGAGCTCCACTCAGTTTGGCCAGGCAACTAGGCCATGTTTCAACTGAGAATTTTTTTAAACTTCTTTATTGAACATTTGGTGTCTCTTATAAACTGACAAACCAGTTTGTGAGAAATACATTAGATAAATGAGGAAATAAGCAACAAACTACTTCTGATGCTAGTTGTTACTATCTTGTTCTCCACTTTAAATTTGCAAAAATGCAATAAAGCAATGAAATCTACCAATGGATGCTTTGTTACTGCTATTAATGGACAACATTTTATTGTGATATCAAATTTAACTGTAAAACCTGGGAATTTACAATAGCATACATTATCCTACACAATCTAATTCAATTTTCTTTGTCCTATGAGAAAAAACAAAGGCAAAATATACTGCAAAACATACTCGCTTGAGCTTCAACTCTTCCTGTTTATTAAATATCCAGTCAAATTCAGTATCACCCCAAGAGCTGTGAACCAATTTCATATTCTTCAATGGAAAATTGAAGAAATTTCAGTCTTCATAATATTGGTGAACATTCTAGCTTTAGCCACGCTTTTCTGCTCATCTAATTCTAACATCTCTCCTCTGTTCACTGATTATTCCTATCGTTACTACACATATTGATGCCAAACTCCCACTCCAGAGGTAGCAAGTATAACAGAAGCCATTATTGTCACTGTGTGGTTCTTTTTTTTCCTTTGCTGCTCACTTGTTTATGCTTTTCTCTGTAGGTCCCTTTGTCCATCAGAATCTCTACCTATATTAAACAGCTAGCTCATAAGTGTTTCTGTTTGGAACACCCTCACGAATACCCTAATGTGTCTGTATGGAACTAAAAACCTAACATATAAATAGTGGAAGGAAAACCAGATCACGTGTTTGATGCATCATGAGCTAAACACAGAAGCTGTTAACTGACTTCCCACATATTGGTAAAATTATTTTGAAACACACTTTACAAACAGTGTTTTGTTTGTTTTGCTTTCCTTTGTTGGCTTTATTTATTTGATTTTGTTTGTTTGTTTGTTTAGGCAGCTTAAGTATGTTTGTAAAACTCACTGATATTAATAGAAAACACAGAAGCAAAGCAGGAAGTGCCCAACAAAGCTGACCCTCCTTTTCTGAAAAAAAGTCTTACAAATATCAAGAAAGCAAATTAATGAATCTATATTCTTTAACTGATTTAAACTATTGCTCTGTTTTAAACAAGCAATTTACTCAACCATTATGTTCTTCTGATAAAACTCATACAGAGTTTGAAACAACCACCAAACTTTGATGTTATGTGTTTTAAAAAGTCTAAAATAGATAGAAAAAAAAGGTCACTGTATTTTCCTTTGACTTCAGGGGAAACAAACTCATTTCCCTTAGTAGAAGAAAGATATACAAATGTTCACTGCAGAAATTTCTAAACAACAATTTGGCGAGCCTATAATATCTAGATTCCTCTAGTGAAATATATTATACAATAGAGATAGAAAATTAGGACTCTGTCTTCCACTTTGCTATTTAATGTATCAGACAGGGTTCTGTATTTCTTAGGTGGCAAATGGAGGCATACGAAGACAAACCTTCCATGTGACTATATAGAAATCTATTTGGACTTTTGGCTTTGGAATGTCTTTTAATGTAGCTATTTATAAGATTTAAACTGAAGAAAAATTATCATCATATCTGTTTAAACAACGAAAGAATAGTATTTTTTCAAATGCAGTACTTTAAAGTTTTATATGAATTCTCATCATTCCTCTTAGTTATTCCAAAATACATTATATAATTATTTCTTAATTTTATATTCTAAAATAAACCAACATAGAATTACACAATTAAATAATATATAATAAAAGAGAGACTTTAAAGTCTGAAATATTACATTTCTAACTTAATAAGTTTATGTATAGCATTTGTTAAATTGATCAGTGCATAGAATACATCTTAAATCTATCAAAATAAGAAGAAAAAATACAAAGAACAACTTTTTTTCTAAATTTAGGATAAGCAAAGAGAGTCAGAGTTCCCATCTCTGAGTTGAGGCATGCAATTCACAAATGTGAGGGTTTTCTTCCTGCTATTCCAGTTAGCTTTAGATACTTGTAGAACACACAGGGTCTCCTGAGATTTGGGGAACACAAATGCCTTTGTGCTCTTAAGGAGCTTTTGTTTCAAGTTCTAGGGAGAATCATGATCACGTGTTTCTATGTTACCATCAATAATAATCTATGCTTAATAGTTTCATCATATTGTATTTGCATATAGAGAGCAAGAAAAACATTTGGTGATAACTAAAGAGGTATTTGATCACTAGCTACGGACTTTTACACTGACACCATTTTATTTCAAAACTAAAATTGGTAAGACTTTAGAGACGTTTGAACTTCTAAAAAGAAAAATGTAAAAACTTGAAATAGGATTTTATAAGATTATAAATAAACATACATACTCATTTAAAGATATATATTAACACTACTTCTGGAAATAAGTTAACTAAATAGTGACTACATTAACACTTTCAGGTCACTGTGGCCTGATAGAAGAAAAAGTAAACAAGGTGCTCTGTTGTGATAAATAAAAATACTATGAAAAACTAAGGGTAAAAATTTCCCAGTATTAATTTAATGGTGGGGGGGTGCTTCACAAACATGAGACAATATCATACCCTTAATCCCTGAGTATACTATTAATGAGCTAAAGTCAATTACATCAAGCAAAGAGGTCAAAACTCTATAGTCAGTGGAAAAAAAAAATCCTAACTTGCTTTCTTTTTGACAGCCTTCCCTGTTATTAACCCTGTTATTAATCTTGTTGATAGCATCAGTAGTCATGGTACTCAATTCGATTGGGAATTCTGTTCTCTATGAATGCAAGATACACAATCATGAGTCACTAATGAGTAAGTATACTTATAAAATAAGCCATATCAAAAAATAAAAGTACAAAAAAATTTCCATCAAAGTTTGGAGATAAAAAGGACAAACCCACAAAATTAAGTGCATGGCTTGCCATTGAAGTGCATGTACTACTTTAGAAACTTAAAATTGAAAAACTACAGAATGATAGGTGTCAGAAAGAATAAGTCATTCATAACTGGCATTTATTTAGGGATTCTGAAACAATGATAATATGAGAGATTAGTAAAATTAATTTTCTTTAATTACATAACTATCACACCATTTTGTGATAAATTTCATATAAATGTTTCACCAAAAATAGTTAACTCAATTAATTTTATATACAACTGTTGTACTATCTGTTCTAGCACTGTGCAAGGTGCAAATTCTGACACTTACTTTTCAACACAACCAGTCCAATAAGTTTTGAAGCACAATGAAAATATTAAAAAAAAAAAAAACACCCTTCTGTCATATACCTTTAAAATGTATATTCACTGAGAAATAAAACCCTACTTAAGTTCCCAACTCCTAATCTTCATGATTATTTGAGGGAGCAAATTCTTTTTTGTTTTTGTTCTCATATATATCATTTCATTTAATCCATGATGTAGATATTATTAGCCATATTTATGTATGAGAAAACAAGACTAATAGAGGTTAAAACTTTCCTAATTTCATGCAGATATTGCTATAAATATCAGAACTTTCTGATTCTGGAGCTAATGTTCTTAATCCCTACTATACATCATCTGAGTTTATACAACAGAGCTTCACTTTTCCTATTTTTCTATCCATCTTTTCCCCTCCACACTCACTTATACTCTAGTCAAAGACTCTGACTCCCCATTTCCCAAATATAGGTTTTGCAATGTTTCTTCCCCATCACATATTATTTCCTTTTGTCATTCCCATCCAGCTCAGCAGGTGTTTATTCTTAAAGGACAATTTAAAATTCTAACTTTATCTTAAAACCCCATCCTCGAAAATATAGTCTTTGTCTTGGATGTACCCTTACTGCCCTCTTCCAATAGTCTGTGCATATGCTAACTCTTTCCTTTCTCAACAGCTTCTTAATGGAAGGATGAGTAGAAGCAGATGTCAGGACACAGTTAAACATGTAAGAATTTTGATCAGAGGAGGAAGGCCAAGAGAGCTGCCAGACATTGAGTCTAACTCAGAGGCAGGAAGGGCAGTTAGAGTGGAAGATTTCTAGACTGCGCAGTTTAAAGAAGGTTTAACAAGGACATACACTGGGGAATCTTCGAGCCAGAGTCAGCCAATGAAGAGATCCGTGTGTCCCAGGAACAGGTCTACTTTCAAATCTCCACTGGGTTCAGTTGTTGGCTAGGAGAAGCACCTGGAGAAAGTGGCCTCCATACAAACATGGCAATAGATTCAGATCAGAGCAGCTGGAAACCCTGGTGAACTGGTCAATCACCCTGGTCAATCATGCTCCTCACAATTGGAGGACTACAAATTGCATTCCTAAAACTGCCAAAAGGAACAGGTTCCAACTGGGCCAAGGTTTGCCACCTTGGGAAAGTTATTGAATCTCTGTGAGATATTTTGTAAAAGTGGAATGTCATAGGAAAAAATACGATAAACTACATGAAAGTATCTACTGCAGGAACTAGTTTTAAAAATTAATTGTTTGCATCTTTAACATTCATTAGAATACCTGCACCCAAGGAATAACACATAGCAGGCCCTTAACTGTTGTTGTTTAGTCACTAAGCCATGTCCAATGCTTGTTGTGAGCCCATGGGCTGCTTGCCAGGTTCCTCTGTGCATGGGATTTCCCACACAAGTTTACTGGAGTGGGTTGCCATTTCCTTCTCCAGAGGATCTTCCCAACCTAGGGATTGAACCTCTGTCTCCTAAAATCGTAGGTAGATTCTTTACCATTGAGTCACCTGGGAAGCCTAGGCACTTAATACTCTTTCTTAAATTATTCTAGGTGTACAGGTACAAATAAACACATATGTATATGAACTTGCACATATAATTAGAACTTTTTCTTTGTTTATAATTTAAAGAATCTTTCTACTAAATTTCATGTTTCATCTTTGAACCACATTTTCCTGGTATATACCAATCTATATTATTTGCTTTGTTATCAATAGAGAATGAGCAAAAGTACTAGACTGACAAGGTCCTATCTCTTAAAAACAATTTTAAAATAACAGTATTTTATACTTCTTTACCTTCTGTGTCCATATATCCATTCATTCTTTCATTTATATATTAATTTAACAAATATGTAATACTCTGTGCCAGGTACTCTACTAGGGAAGCAGAAACCACTCCTATCTTTATTCAGCTCATAGTCCAGTATGGACTTTCCATTAACCAAAAGATTACATAAATAATCTGCAATCACCACAGTGCTATGAAGGACAAGTGCAGTGTGCAACGAGAACACATCACAGGTAGTACCACGGATTTGGGACAGTCACCAATGGCCTTCTGGACATTGTGATACTGAGCCATAAGGAACAGGAGTTTATAAGGCAATGAGGATAGGAAAAAATGTCCCAAGCAGAGGAAACAAATTATGCAAAGTCCAGTGGTAGGAAGAAGGAAATGGAAGTTTCATACGAAGAAAAGTAGGAGAGGAGAAAGTTGAGAAACTGGAGAAATTAGGAGGGTTCATGTGTGAATGTAATGATTACACAACTGTCCCAAAGGACTGTACCTGAAGAACATACCTGGATTTTCATCACACTCAGTGAATAATCATTGTCCATTTTGTCACGTTCACTTTTAATCACTGATTTTTTAAAAAGAAAGTAATAGAAGGAAACACAATAAAGGAAAATGTCAGTTGGCCAGTTTCAAATCATCTAATGGTATTTATATAGCATTACAAATGTGATCAAGACTACAAAAACACATTCTTCTAAGGCTGTTGTTGATTCTCTCTATATATCCAATATCCAATTTAATTATTAGACTATATGAAAGATAGGTATTCAATAATATGACCACATAATTGAAAGCTTTACAATAATAAAACTAGACAATCTGTTAATCTCATAGCACAGAGTAGAAGAATAAAAACATCATTTGACTCACGAATATTGAGATATTCTCATTAGTACCCTATTTCAGTGCCCGAGGCACAACCATGAGACTAATGTGATTATTGCAGAGAAAGCATAATAAAAAGAAGCAGTCAAACAGTGGCTTAGAGGTCATCATTGCTAAGATACCCTATGGATCAAAAGAGTCCTTAAAGATAAGAGCACATTCAGAGCTTTATGTACAGTATAAACTCTTAGCTATTTTTCAATCCCATGTGGCTATAGATTTGTGATGTGTGGTTCCGCAGCTGATGTATTAAATTCCCAAAGGCTACATCAGGCAGGCCTGAGTCTTGTGTGAGATAAATTAAGATCATGCCTCAGACTCTTAAAGAAGTGATGTTACTAAACAGAATAAGCAATAATATCTATCTTCTTAAAGAAGGCAAATATATGATTTTCCTAATTTCCTCACTGCTGTCTCTTCAGGGAAAGATCTGCAGCAGGACAAGATGGACCATAGAGAGGCTGCAATGTGTACTCTTGAGAAATCAACTCTGAAAACTGAAGAAAAATAAACAAACAAAACCACAACAACTTCAAACTAGTAAAGTAGATAACTAAGCATGTATTAGATTAAAGAGAAACAAACAATGATAGTCCAGTCACTAAATTTTCTAAGAAAGTAAATAAAATTGAGATAAGGAACATTTGGAAAACACCTTTGTGTTTAGTTTAGTTTTCAAAGCCTTAGGAAAACCAAATGTTTTCTAAGAGTCATTCTTGTTGCTGTTGCTTAGTCACTTAGATGTGTCAGGTTCTTTGAAACTCCATGGACTGTAGCTGGCCAGGCTCCTCTGTCCATGGGATTTCCCAGGCAAGAATACTGGAGTGGGTTGCCATTTCCTTCTTCAGGGGATCTTCCTGGCCCAGGTATTAAACCTGCCTCTCCTGCTTGGTAGGTGGATTCTTTATTGCTGAGCCACCAGGGAAACTCTAAGAGTCATTTAGCTCAGTTCAGTTCAGTTGCTCAGTCGTGTCCAACTCTTTGCAACCCCATGAACTGCAGCACGCCAGGCCTCCCTGTCCATCACCAACACCCGGAGTTTACTTAAATTCATGTCCATCGAGTCGGTAATGCCATCCAGCCATCTCATTCTCCATCGTCCCCTTCTCCTCCTGCCCCCAATCCCTCCCAGCATCAGGGCCTTTTCCAGTAAGTCAACTCTTTGCATGAGGTGGCCAAAGTATTGGAGTTTCAGCTTCAGCATCAGTCCTTCCAATGAACACCCAGCACTGATCTCCTTTAGGATGCATTGGTTGGATCTCCTTGTAGTCCAAGGGACTCTCAAGATTAGTCATTTCTTTCTTTTTTTTTTTTTTTAATATTTTTAAAATTGTTTGCTTCATTACACAGCATGTTGGATCTTAATTCCCTGACCAGGGACTGAACCCGGGACCCTCTGCAGTAGAAGCACAGACCACTGAACTACCAGGGAAGTTTCAAGAGTCACTAGTTATTTCTAAGAGTCACTATTTCATTATAAAATATCCTTGCCCACATAACATATAATCCCTGTTTAAGCTAGTTCTTCCAATAATGCATTACCATGACTTTGATAAAGAACATAATGTTGGATATATTCTCACATACAATCATACGCATGCAAGGCAAATTTTAGAAAATATTAGTTTTCAATCCACCTGCAGCCATGATTGAAATCTGGGATGTACAAGGAATTATTTTTTTTTTTAAATAGAGCAGTACTACCTTCAGCCTTAGCCATGATAACTTTAGCAGGGTCATAGTTGCTGTTAGGTGAGAAAAAATACAAACACTGGCAAGAAAAACGAAGCAGGAAAGCAGAAAAGAGAAAAGAGAGAAGAAGAGAAATACCCAAGCAGAGATAAGGAGGAAAAGGTAATCTACTAGCAGTTGTTCTATGGCAACTGAACTCTGGAGATCTGTTCATATTAGGTTCCCCGCATAAGCCTCTTTCCTCAGGAACAGGTTCTTTTGTTTTGTTCTTTTTAAGACTAGTGTGAGGTTCTGGAAAGCCCTAAAATACATAATCCAAAGGGCATGATTGTTTTCTTCCTTTCCTCTGAAGATGCTCAGGACTGAGTGCTAGACTAGGCTGCCTGATTTTTGTTTTTTCTTGCTTCTGCATCACTGGATACCTACCACTTCCTTCTTTTGTCCCTACTGGCCTACTGTCCTAGCTGGCTTGTTATGGTAAGACACACTATCTTTGTTCCCATCTTGACCCCTGCCCAGACCTTATCACATAAGGACTCTAGGCACTGTCTTCTGGCTTATTCTTAGCAGAGCTTAACCAGTAGATTGATCAAGATCCAAAGGCAATGTGGACTCCAGAATTTCTGAAGAGTTAGAGCAGGATGTAGTGGCAACATGGAAGGGGGAGCTACAGAGCCTCTCTTGAGACTGTTATTTTGCACAACAGCACTTTTCACCTGATTTTTTTTTTTTCTTGAAGTGAACTTGAAGGGGATGAGGGCTCAGAATAGATCCATCTCTGAGCCTAGCTGCAGCATCTCTTTCCCCAATCCCTGCTGCCTTTTATTACTATCTCATGAAATATCACCTATCAGTACTTGCACTGCAGTCGGCAACAGTTAGAAGCTAGTAGAGGCATTCTAGATTGTAGGAAGATAGAAATTTAATAAGATTCTCTCACCATTTATCTGTGAGGGCCACTTACATTGCTCCTAGGAAAGCAATGAGGAAATGTATTTAAGAAAATAAATACGGCTTTCCTATTTCAAGCCCCATGATCATTCTCAATTACTGACTCTTTGAACTCAGTTTACCATCACTTCTTTTTATTCTGCATATTATACTCTTGCCTTGATCTGGAAAAAAAGAAAGTTCCAACCTTAGGTAGATTTTAGATCCTACCAAAAAAGCCAGACATCCTGGAATGCGAAGTCAAGTCGGCCTTAGGAAGCATCGCTAGGAACAAAGCTAGTAGAGGCAATGGAATTCCAGTTGAACTATTTCAAATCCTAAAAGATGATGCTGTGAAAGTGCTGCACTAATTATGTCAGCAAATCTGGAAAACTCAGTAGAGGCCACAGGACTGGAAAAGGTCAGTTTTCACTCCAATCTCAAAGAAAGTTAATGCCAAAGAATGTACAAACTACCACACAATTGCACTCACCTCACACACTAGCAAAGTAATGCTCAAAATTCTCCAAGGCAAGCTACAACAGTACATGAACCATGAACTTCCAGATGTTCAAGCTGGATTTAGAAAAGGCAGAGGAACCAGAGATCAAATTGCCAACATTCACTGAATCATCGAAAAAGCAAAAGAGTTCCAGAAAAACATCTAGTTTTGCTTTATTGACTATGCCAGAGCCTTTGACTTGTGGATCACAACAAACTGTGGAAAATTCTGAAAGAGATTGGACTACCACACCATCTGACCTGCCTCCTGAGAAATCTGTATACAAGTCAAGAAGCAACAGTTAGAACTGGACATGGACCAACAGACTGGTTCCAAATAGGAAAAGGAGTGCATCAAGGCTGTATATTGTCACCTTGCTTATTTAACTTATATGCAGAGTACACCATGCGAAATGCTGGGCTGGATGAAGCAAAAGCTGGAATCAAGATTGCCAGGAGAAATATCAACAACCTCAGATATGCAGATGACACCACCCTTATGGCAGAAACTGAAGAAGAACTAAAGAGCCTCTTGAATAAAGTGAAAGAGAAAAGTAAAAATGTTCACTTAATACTCAACATTCACAAAACTAAGATCATGGGATCCAGTCCCATCACTTCATGGCAAATAGATGGGGAAATAATGGAAACAGTAACAGACTTTATTTTGGGGGGCTCCAAAATCATGGCAGATGGTGACATAAGCCATGAAATTAAAAGACGCTTGCTCCTTGGAAGGAAAGTTATGACCAATCTAGACAGCATATTAAAAAGCTGAGACATTACTTTACCAACAAAGGTCCATCTAGTCAAGGCTATGGTTTTTCCAGTAGTCATGTATGGATGTGAGAGTTGGACTATAAAGAAAGCTGAGTGCCAAAGAATTGATGCTTTTGAACTGTGGTGTTGGAGAAGATTTTTGAGAGTCCCTTGGACTACAAGGAGATCCAACCAGTCCATCCTAAAGGAGATCAGTCCTGGGTGTTCGTTGGAAGGACTGATGCTGAAGCTGAAACTCCAATACTTTGGCCACCTGATGCAAAGAACCGACTAATTTGAAAAGACCCTGATGCTGGGAAAGATTGATGGCGGGAGGAGAAGGGGACGGCAGAGGATGAGATGGCTGGATATCATCAGAGATGTGATAGATGTGAGTTTGAGTAGGCTCTGGGAGTTGGTGATGGATAGGGAAGCCTGGCATGCTACACTCCTTAGGGTCGCAAAGAGTCAGACACGACTGAGTGACCGAACTGAACTGAACTGAAAAATCCAAGAAAATTGATTCTATTTTTGTATCCACACCAAACCCAGAGATTAAGCAAGTTTGCTAGTAATTCAGATCTACACGGATTTATAATATTTAAACCTTTGAAATTTTACACTAAATCCTAATTAGTTAAAGCTGCTAAGTACCAGTGTTTTGAATAACTTTCCCACTTTAGAATATATTAGTTTCTTATACTATATAGGGAAAATACAGCTTAAGAAATCGCTGGCAGTTCTCATTGGTCACTAGGTTTTTAAAGATCAGGAAAGGAAAACAGAGCCTGGATAAACTAGATGGAGTAAGCACTGCAACTCACCACTCCCACTGTCCACTCCTTTCATGCTCCCCTTTCCGTGAACATGCATTTTGGATTTTTATCCAATCGGCCACATTGTGCTTTGTGTACTTGCTGAAGTCTTTTGTCCCTTAAAACTCAGATAGATCTGCGAAGTTTTAAAGAATACAATGGAATTTCAAATCCTACTCACAGCGGCCTCAACCCCCGACTAGTGAAACAAGGTGTCACACATGTAACAATGCATGAAACAGAGGGGTGCACACAATTTCACAAGCTTCCGATGATTCAAAATTGGAGAAGGAAATGGCAGCCCACTCCAGGGTTCTTGCCTGGAGAATCCCAGGGACGGGGGAGCCTGGTGGGCTGCCGTCTGTGGGGTGGCACAGAGTCGGACACGACTGAAGCGACTTAGCAGCAGCAGCAGCAATAATTCAAAACATTTGTAAATTCCATTTTCCTGCACACTGCCAGTATTCACAACAAATTAAATTTTCATTCAGCTGCTCTGCTAGGAAGCATAATAAAATAAGACTGGGCATGAACCGAAGTGGCTTCTTTTTTATTTTTTCTTACTATTTCACTGTTCTAAATGGAATGGTTTTCTGTCAATTACCATTACGGCTTTACTTGATTCTAGGAGCAACTGTGGTCAACACTGTTACTTCATCGTCTCCTCCCCAAAGTCACCATGTCTCTCATAACCCAGAAGGCCCCGGAGTCTCTGCAGGGAACAGCTCCACTAGCCCAGTGGGTCACAGAGAGGAGGCTCTTTCTTAACTGAGCAGTGACCCCACCATGTGAGCTTTGGTGGGGCACCTGCCACCAAAATTCTTCTCTATGGTGACCTCTCTATAAATCTATTCCTCCTGCTGTCTCCTTTTGCAAAGAAACTCTAGGAAAATAAGTATCAGAAACAATGTTGCTTTTTAGAGTCAAAGTGACATATTTTCTTAGACAGCATAAACGTTAGTGATAGAATTAATGACTTTTGAGCAATAACTATCTGTAAGGAACTGTGCTCAGTGTCTAGGAGGCCTTATATCATTCCATCATCTTGACAATTCTCTGATATAGGTAGATACAATAACCATTTCACACAAACTTAAAATGTCTCAGGGAAGCCCGAATCTCCAAAGCACATAGCCATATGGTGCGAGGTCTATAACTTGAACCCAAAGCTGTCTGGCTCCAAAGCCTTGAACTCTTGACTATAAGTCACTTCCAAATCATGGTAACAATATACCGATTTAAAGCAGAATCTAGTACCAAACACCCACTACTATGAATCATGAACCTCAGTGGGTCATTAATGAAGAGACTTTTTAAAATTCTCTTTATGTAAAACCAAACAAATACATTATCATTAGTAATCACAATACTCATCTTAAGATTTCTAAGCCATGAACTTCACACTGCCAGTATGCACTGGAAATAAGAATATAAATCCCATCATAATGTTAATACAATGCTACATGAGACCAGAGCTTATGGCTCATATAAAGCAAATTAGAGCTCCCTAATCATTCAGGCTTCCATTTTCTCAACAGATCTTACCATACATTATTGTGTTTTTAACATTTCCTGAGATTTTGGGGATATGCAGGAATAGGTATGGCTCCTGTCTTACTAATGACCTAATAGAAGAGATAAGTCAAATGTCCAGGAAGAGTTAAGTACTGATACCAACGCAACAATGCACATGCCAGCTGAGTCAAAGATGCAATAGGAGGTCAACAGAGAGACAGACAATGCCCTCAGTTTCCTGGACATGGAATTTTAGGAACAGAGGATAGAGGTGGAAGGCAAAGGGAAAATAATCTTGCAGAGGTAGACCTGGGCAAGGTATATATAGGCCATGAGTATGGCTGGAGTTGAGAATTCAAGGGTTTATGTTGGAGATTCACAGTGAGAAGTTTGAAAACAGAGCCTGGAAAAAGTGAAAGTGAAAGTCACTCAGTGGTGTCTGACTCTTTGCGACCCCATGCGCTGTACAGTCCATGGAATTCTCCAGGCTAGAATATTGGAGTGGGTAGCCTTTCCCTTCTCCAGAGCATCTTCCCAACCCAGGGATTGAACCCAGGCCTCTCACATTGCAGGCAGATTCTTACCAGCTGAGCCACAAGGGAAGCCCAAGAATATTTGAGTGGGTAGACTATCCTTTCTCCAGCGGATCTTCCCAATCCAAGAATTGAACCAGGGTCTCCTGTATTGCAGGCAGATTCTTTACCAACTGAACTATCAGAGAAGCCCAAAGCCTGGGGGCAAACTGCAAAGTCTTACAAGACTCATGCTGAGAAATTTAGACTAGGTTTATAATTCATGGTGAGAGGGAGGTTGTAGATGTTGCAGCAGAGAACTGATATGATGAAAACAGTTTTATAAGATTAGTCTGGCAGCAATGTTTAGAATGTACTGAAGATCCAAGAGAACAAAGCCAGGAAGACCCATTTGGAGCCAACTGCAAGCAACTAAATATGAGGTGAAGTCCAAAGAAGGAAAATGAAGAGAATGCAGTGGCAGGATGGCAGTGGTAATTCTCTGTTTACCGGTCCTCTTCCATCCTCCTCCTGGATACACATTTCCCATTTCATTGTGGACTATCAGTAATAAGCAGAAAAAAGTGCAAACTTTGCATGTTTTTTTGTTTTGTTTTTTCTGTTTCAGGGAACCAGAAGCTACATGTTGAGACGGTAGAGCACCAGATGGTAACAGAGTGAATCCCCAAGTCACTGCTTAAAGGGAGCTGCCTTGGAGAACCACAGTGCAGACAGCAGATTTTACAAGAGTAAAACTAGACTTATTAGTGCTAAGCTATTGGTCTTCTAGGGTTTGTTACTCAAACACATCCTAATCTCTTCTTACTAATACAAAGATGACAGTGTCAGAATTGATAGTTGAACCCAGAGATGGTAAGGACTCTGGCCTTGGGAGCAAACCTAGAAATAGGTAGAAGCTAGAATTCAACAGTGACTTACATTACTTTGCTAACAAACTACCTTTAAGGGATACTTGTAGTTCCAGGGATAAGTTAGGAGTTTGGGATTAGCAGTTTTGCTGTGCTGTGTCAGCTAGGCTTCTCTGCCCATGGGATTCTCTGGGCAAGAATACTGGAGTGAGTTGCCATGCCCTCTTCCAGGGGATCTTCCCAACCGAGGGATCGAATCCAGGTCTCCCACATCGCAGGCAGATTTTTCACCATCTGAGCCACCAAGCAAGCACAAGAATACTGTAGTGTGTAGCCTATCCCTTCTCCGGGGGAACTTTCTGACCCAGAAATCGAACTGGGGTCTCCTGCATTGCAGACGGATTCATTACCAGCTGAACTACCTGGGAAGCTCTTAACAGTTACAAACTACTATGTAAATAATAGATAAACAACAAAGTCCTACTGTATAGCACAGCAAACTTTATCCAATATTCTATAATAAATCACAATGGAAAAGAAATGAAAAAGAATATATATATATTGGCTTTCCAGGTGGTGCTAGGGGTGAAGAATCCACCTGTCAATGCAGGAGACATAAGAGACGTGAGTTTGATCTCCAGGTCAGGAAGATCACCTGGAGGAGGGCGTGGGAACTTACTCCAGTACTCTTGCCTGGACAGAGGAGCCCAGACAGAGTCCCACAAACAGAGGAGCCTGGCTGTCTACAGTCCATAAGGTCACAAAGAGCTGGACATGACTGGGATGATTTAGCATGCACGCACATACATAAATATATATAACTGAATCACTTTGATGTACACCAGAAATTAACACATTGTAAATCAACTATACTTCAATAAAATTTTTCTTAAATTAAAAAAAAGAATACTTGTTGTTCCATGAAAGTAATGACAGCTTTTTTCCTCCATTGTTATTTCATTAGATTAACTGTGTCTTTTTAAAAAATCATAATATTATATTAAATAATTGACAAAACATAGAATTCCTTTTAATAACAGCAATACTAGCATAATAGCAATTTTCCTAAAAAGCTAAACTGAAAGCTCTAAAGAATCATATTTAGCCCCAAAATCATAGGCTTACCACTCTTAGAAAATGTCTTGTGTTTTCTGACTATGTAATAGTAGACTGGCAGGGCTTCCCAGGTAGCTCAGCTTGTAGAATAGAAATGGAAGGCTGCAAGACCCTCTTCAGCATGTGTCAGAATGCGGGCGTGGGGGGGGGGGTGGTTGCTGAATTAAGCACGTAGACTTTTATCCAGCCACTCAGTTCACAACTCTATGTCAACCAGGTCACACATTCTCACACAGCATTCTGGCTGACCTACTGGCAGGTTTTCTCAAACATAATTACCCAATTCTTATACCCATGGATTTTTACTCTTGGGGTTTCTAAAAAGAAGCATATAGGATGGAAACAACACAAGAATATGTTTACACTAACTCAGTTCCAAAAGTACTCAAGATCATGCGCTGGTGTCCACACATTAGCCAAGTAATCTGAGTTACATGGTATTCCAATGTAGGGACTGCAGAGCATATGGCATACAAAGTCTATATATGGTTGACTTTTGACCAATGTAGGCACTGACTCTCGATTAGTATCAAAACTTCCCATGTGGTTTATAGTCCGCCCTTCCAATACATAGTTCCTCCATATCTGAAGTTCTGCAACCACTACAGTTTATGTCGTAAGGCAGTGTTTACTGTTGAAAAACATCTGCATATGAGAGGACCCACGCAGTTCAAACCTGTATTGTTCAAGAGTCAACAGCACACTTTTTTTTCCTGACAGAAGGCACCAGCAAGGCCTCTAGCAGGATTAAAAAAACAATCTGCAATAATACAATAGAATAAAGCTAAATAACCCACGTGGAAACTAAATCCATCATCGTGGATGTAATAGGTCTGAACTTTAACCAACAGAACTAATTATGATAAAAATAACCAGACAAGGTATGATTTAAAACTTCCATCTGAAAACTGTATCTTGGACTAGATCTTTAATTTAGAGCAAGACCTGATCTGAAATAGTTCTGAAAGCCCTGACAAATGACCTTCTCAGAATTGCTGTTGAGTGCCAGGTGCCCATGCTGCTTCTATGCTACACTGGCATTTTCCAAGAGGACACCTACAGATTCTCTACAGAGGACACGGATATGAAAATGCCCTATACACATCAAAATATTTAGCAGCAACATGCCACTTTGGATGGCATTTTAAATTGGCTTCTTAGGGGTCTTTTGTGGGGAATATTCAAGGGGTGGGGACATCATTACAGTAATCCTGATCAGCCAAACCCAAAATGGACCTCATGTGGTCGTGGAAACTATTCGTTTTAATTCAAAATTAATTAAGTTTGAGTTAGAGCAGAAAGGGAGTGGTCCCAAAGCTTTAATTGCAGACATTCAATACAACACAGAGACCAGAATCCCAGTACTTTGGCCTTGAATTTCTGCCATCAAAACCATTAGTCAATTCAGAGACAGAGCTTGAACACTTGACTGCCTACACTCGGTCCCATCTGTTACGTGCACCATTGCCAACACACAGGCCGGAGCGCCAATGGCTCTGTGCATCAGTGGTTCTCACAGAGCACGCAGGATGCCCCTGTGCTTCCCCGAGCAACACGGTATCGTCTTTCCTGCTAGAAGAATCTGACTAAACACAACACCGTGAATTTACATTTGCCTTTTCCTTTCTTATTATTTTAAACTATAGGACTGTAGTACAAGGAGCTTGGGGTTCAGGTGAAGCAAAAATAATAAAATTAGGAAATACAGAACAAATGGGTTACATATATAATTGAGAAAAAAAGCAATTTATCAAAGGGAAAATAACAAGAAAAGAAAGATTGAAAGTATGGAAGGAGAAGACTTAAATAAGTTTTTTCAGGCTATTTTACCTTTGCTCTAATTGATTTAGCTCCTTTGGTCTAATGATTGTTATAAAAGATAGAATTATCAATCTAAACCAGTAGTTCTTAGCAGAGTAGAACTCCCTGGGGAGCTTTCAAAAACTCCAGATGTGTAGGTACCACCTGGTCCTCAGATCAATTAAATCAGAATCTCTGGGATGGAACTAGACATCAGGATTTTTTAAGGTGCTCCTGGGGATTTCAATGTACAGCTGTGTTTGAGAACCACTGACTTAAAGGAAAGAACAAGGCACCAGTTTTTGAGGCACTATTATTGTTTTTGCTACAGCTCATCCATGGTGCTACAAAAAAGAAACAGGCATCTCTAAATCTATATATATGTAGAAAGACAACTTAAAATGTTGAAAAGTTCGCCTGAGTTCACATCGCTCATGGGCAGTAGAGCAGGGGCTCAGAGACAGGACCCTATAACTGGGGGGCATTTTCACTATGATACGCTGAAGTCTCTGGGCAGGATCACTGAGGGACTGGCAGAGGGGGATGGAGGTGAAACTTTGGACTGAGGAGAGCTCTGATAATAAACACGGCCACACATTATTTAGAAATCTGAGTTATTCCAAGGTCACCAAAACTTCCCAAATAATACTCAGTGTTATTGTTATTATAGCTGCCAATGATTGTGAACCTGTTCCATGTAAAATTCTTAGTTATTTTACATGCAGGACTTCAACTCTGCGTTACCCTGTGTAGGATGGGTATCAAAACACTCATCTAACAGTTGATTAAAGTGAGGTTTATAAAGGTTAAATGATTTTCCCAAAGTCACATAATTTGTCAATAGCAAAGACATAGTATGAACTGGCTGTATGTTTTTCTAATTTTTATATTATGTTGCCCAAAGAAGTTAAATATTTTAACACACCTACTCTCAAGTATTAATTTATTTGAGAGTTTCATCATCAACTAAAGTCATAAGATACAAGACGGGTGGACTGAAGGCAAAGATGTTTGAAGGATGTGATAGTTGTAAAATATGCCTACCAATTTCTTGACATCCCTCACGTCAAGAGATGAAGTTTAATTTCCCTTCCCTTGAATGTGAGTTGGACTTAGTGACTTGCTTCTGATGAATAGAATATAGAAGAACTAACAGTGTATGACTTCCAAGACTCAGTAATAAAAGGCATCATTCATCCTGGGAAATCCCAGAGGCCCTATCAAAAGGCATCCTGTCAACAGTCATGTGAGTGAACCATCTTGGAAGCAGAGTTTTCAGCCTCAGTCAAGCCTCCACTTGACTACAGCCCCTGTCAACAACTTGACTGCAGCCTCGTGAGAGATCCTGAGCCAGAAACATTCTGCTAAACCACTCCCAAATTTCTGACCCATTGAACCTACGAAATAAATAATGTGTGTTATTTTAAGCACTAAGTTTAGAAGTTATCTGTTACATAGCAAAAGATAGAAAAACAGAAGAAAAACTGAAAGAGACAAATAATAAACGTCCAGATTATGGGGTTCAAAGATGCACAAGAGTGAACAATTCTGAGCACCCAGCAATAATACCAAGGGGGCCCTGGGTAACTGCAGGAGGACACAGGAAGGGGTTGGAGTCAAGAAAGGGTAAGGAGGCTCATAAACTATTTATAATAACTCTTTTTGAAGGGAAGAAATACTGCTGTAAGGGTGAATTCATTTTCCCAGGTTATTACACAGTTTGACAGCACTCCATATGATCTACTAAAAGACATCCGAGCACCTGAAGCAATAATGTGCCATCCAAAGTCAAGTAATTTGCTCACATGCAAGATATAACTACTGTATCACAGAAG
Source organism: Cervus canadensis (assembly GCF_019320065.1). Classification (NCBI taxonomy): domain Eukaryota; kingdom Metazoa; phylum Chordata; class Mammalia; order Artiodactyla; family Cervidae; genus Cervus; species Cervus canadensis. The sequence continues at coordinate 70,157,526 of NC_057393.1, read as the reverse complement.
ATCAAAAGATGTCCCTCAATGTGTGGAAATAGAAGGCAGGGAAGTCAAAATCATTTGCAGCAAAGTATGTGTTTATGAAATAGGCGTGGATTTAGAAATAGTCTTCTTTGGATTACTATATTTAAAGGTTGAAACAGTAGGGCTTCTAAAGTCTTTGCTATCTTGCATAGTTCAGTAAGACAAGTCATGAGACTATGATGCTATTAATATGGACAGCATTTACACAAGAGAAAAATTACATGTAACAGCCCTTTACCTATTTACCTTAAGGCAAAATGTTATTTATATCTTAATAAACAACTGTGTCTACTACAAAGAGGTACAGATGTTTGAGGCTTGGCTTTTCAGTTTCCTTTGCTCAGGCTTTCAGCTAGGGAATGTCCAGATTCTAGACTCAAGCCCCCTCTGAATTCCATATACTGTGTTCTAATGAGTCTGTTAGGGAAACACTGGAGAGATAACAGGATATACTGATTTTGTTCTTGCCAGTAAATCACCTCCCCAGGTAAGTGTTCTTATAATAAAAATGCCAGCTGGGTGGTAAGTCTCTATGCCAAGAAAAGGTTGTATTTTAGCCCTCTTGTGCTTTCAGTACAAATTTTAAAATCACAAGGAAGAGGGAAAAATGAAATCAACTTCTGCTGAATAAAGGATAATAGAAAAAAGGAAAAAATAATTTGGAGACATTCTTTGTAATGCACCTCTGAAACTGTCAGTCAGTCAGTCAGTTCAGTCGTGTCCGACTCTTTGTGACCCCATGAATCGCAGCATGCCAGGCCTCCCTGTCTAACACCAACTCCCAGAGTTTACTCAAACTCATGTCCATCGAGTCGTTGATGCCATCCAGTCATCTCATCCTCTGCCGCCCCCTTCTCCTCCTGCCCCCAATCCCTCCCAGCATCAAGGTCTTTTCCAATGAATCAACCCTTCGCATGAGGTGGCTAAAGTATTGGAGTTTCAGCTTCAGCATCAGTCCTTCCAATGAACACCCTGAAACTGTAGTTGATGCTAAAAAGGGCAGATACCTTGTGCTTCCCTAAGAAAATGAATTGATCACCCCAGTGACTGATAATCCAATCTCTGTTTGCCCAATTAGATAACAGGACTTTCTTCACTTGATGATCATTCATAACACATCCTCTTCCAAAAATGTATAGAAATGTCTGTAGCAGGACTTCCCAAAGGTTTAAAACAAATGGAAGGTTCCCTTTTTTATGTTTCTTACTGCCCCCATCCTCTCAGAGCTGCTAAATCTTTTTGCCATGAATGAAAGAGGAGAAAGAAGAGAAAGAGAAACGGGTTTTAAAATAGGATTGGAGGGGAGAAGGGAATATAAATTATCTTTTTCCTTTTTTTAAAGAGTTTTGGAGAATGTTCTGGAACAGTTTTTTAACTTCCTGCAGCTGAGGTCCCTGACTTCCAGGTATAAGCTCAATAATTTCACTATGATTAAACCTTTGTGTGGCCTCAGAAAGGATGGACTGAAGAAGCTCTGATCCAAAGATCTATGACTGAATGTCAAATAAATCTAATGGCTATTTGGTTTCACAGCCAGTTCTCTTCACCCCATTTCCAAACCCAATCTCCACCTTGATCACTCATGATACTTGAATTCTGTGTTTTAGAATCTCAGAAGCAAGGTACTGCCTCACTTTGCCTACATCCCCACTTCCAGTGACTATAGATTTCTATTCCTCAGCATTGCCTACTCATGGATTCTCTACCAACACATTGAACCCTACTCTCAGAACCAGCCCATTCATTTTTCTTCTGCTAATATCCTCACCTAATCAATAACCTTAACAAGAACAAACTTTCAGTAGCTAGATTTTTTCAGAAAGGCTAGGATTATCTTAACACCTCATCCCTTCCCAGGTGGCTCTAGTGATAAAGAACCCACCTTCCAATGCAGGAGACATAAGAGACGCAGGTTCCATCCCTGGGTCAGGAAGATCCCCTGGAGGATGGCATGGCAACCCACTCCAGTATTCTTGCCTGGAGAATCCCCATGGACAGAGGAACCTGGTGGGCTACAGTCCATAGGGTGGCAGAGTTGGACATGACTGAAGTGACTGAGCATGCACACACGTATTAACACCTCATCCATTTCCACACCTGCATCCCATTTCCTTAATTTCAGGTATTATCCCATTTTAGACTGCCCATTCCATGTTCATTATGTCAGGCCATATCTTGAGATACATTTTCCTTAGCCAATGTAAAGCAATGGAATGAAATGGAAAGCTTCCTTTTTTCAGGGAAAAGCTTTTCTTCTTCACTCCATCAAACTTCAAATCCTGAGTCAAATTTGTTTGTCTTAAAAAGCAACTGTACTGTTTTAAAGGACAGACTTTGATTGATTAATTGATTCACTAGTCTAAAACTAATGTTGAGTTGCAAATAGCAATGACATTTCTGAGGGCTGTACTGCATCTTCAAATACCAGGTGATGGATATCTGTGCAGTTTCACCAGACCAGGAAAGCTGTCACATTACTGGCTCTATTCTATATGCTCTGCTGGTTTGCCAGTTAACAGTTATATAATATATATTTGCTCACTCTACATGCAAACAGATCAAGATTGACACATTTGACACATAAGAACTTAACATCAGATGAGAAAGAAATCTTTAGGACTCAGAAAAGTATAATTTAAAAAGCACTTCTGTCTGAAAAATGACTGGTGATCTCACCTTCTCTCAGTAGTAATACCCTCTTTCTTGCATGATTCTGTTTCAAAATCAGTAGCTCACTAACCCTTTGTGCTAAAACAAAATGTCTAGTATTAGAGATGAAAAATATTGCAAATTCAGTTTCACAATTATTTTTGTTAAACTCTCAAGTAATTCTTTTTCTTACCCCCAATTCAATAATCAAGTCAGTTCCAGACAAAACATGTAATGCACTCACCCAAAGCATGTCCCCTTCCAATATATCAGAGACCAATGTCCCTGGGTTTCAAGGACTAACAGCTCAAAAATGTAGGATGAGAAGATTTATTACCATCATACTTGTCAGACTCAAATCTCTTGTGTACAACTTCTATTATCTTCAAATTTCCATAGCTTCAATTCACTGAATCCCTACCTATGGGTTCAGTTGGACCTATTTTCAGAACTAACCCAAGTCTATGATGTGCAATGGGTCAGAGAAAGAAACCTAGGAGCAAGCCCCAGGAAATTCAAAGACTAAGTAGAAAGTACTTAACAGGTTTGAGAACAGAAAGGAGGACGTTGTGACTGGAGGGTGGTGGGCAAGGAAATATAAGATACATTGTGGGCAGATCTGATGGCCTGTCAGTCTGTCCTCTGGAGCCTGTGAACCCACAACAAAATGGATTTTGTGGATGTCATTAAGGGTACAGATTTTAGACAGAAAATTATTGTGGATTATATAAGTGAATTCAATTTGATCACTCAAGTCCTTAAAAGTAGAGCACCTGTTAGGCTGCAGTTAAAGAGAAATGAGACTACAGAAGGAAGCTCAGTGAGATAGCAGCCTGCCAAGTGTAAGAAGTCCTCTTATGGTTCTGAGATGTAAGGGGACAAGAGAGAGACCTTGAGAGGCTAAGGGTGGTCCCACATTGGGAGCCATCAAGGAAATAGAAACCAGTCTTCAACTGTGTGCAACTGAATTGTGTTCTTGAAAAACAAGAAAAACAGATCATTTCCTTGTAATTTATGTTAAGCTAATGTTAATCTTAGTCTATTAACATTATTGTGATGCTCACATAAGTGTCTGTAATATATAAGGCTCAAATGAGATATGTGAGAAAGAGGGGAAGAGAAGTTGAACAGGAGAGAGACAGTAGGGAGAGGATTTTTAAAACCACAGAATGCTACACAAATATATTTGTGTCATTTAACTTATATTCAGAGTACATCATCCGAAATGCAAGTCTGGATGAATCACACGCTGGAATCAAGATTGCCAGGTGAAATATCAATAACCTCAGATATGCAGATGATACCACTCTAATGGCAAAAAGTGAAAAGAATTAAAGAGCCTCTTGATGAAGGTGAAGAGGAGAATGAAAAAACTGGCCTAAAATAACCTGAAGAAAACTAAGATCATGGTATCTGGTCCCATCACTTCAAGGCAAATAGAAGGGGAAAACATGGAAGCAATGACAGATTTTCTTTCTCTTGGGATCCAAAATCACTGTGGATGGTAACTGCAGCCATGAAATTCAAAGACTTGCTCTTTGGAAGGAAAGCTATAACAAACTTAAACAGCATGTTAAAAAGTAGAGACATCAACTTGCCCAAAAAAAGGCCTGTATAGTCAGAACTATGGTTTTTGCAATAGTCATTTCAGGTGTGTGAGTTAAATAATAATGAAGGCTGAGTGCCAAAGAACTGATGCTTTTGAATCGCGGTGCTGGAGAAGACTCTTAGAGTCTCTTGGACAGCAAGGAGATCAAACCAGTCAATCTCAAAGGAAATTGACAGTGAATATTCATTGGATACTAAGCTGAAGCTCCAATACTTTGGCCACCTGATGTGAAGAGCCATCTCACTGGAAAAGACCCTGATGCTGGGAGTGATTGAAGGCAAAAGGAGGAGGGGCAACAGAGGATGAGATGGTTGAATGGCATCACTGACTCAATGGACATGAGTTTGAGCAAACTCTGGGAGCTAGTGAAGGACAGGGAAGCCTAGAGTGCTGAAGTTCATGAGGTCGCAAAGAGTTGGACTCGAATTAGTAAACAATAGAAACAAGGTCACCTAAATTATACAAAGAAGTTTCCATTTCATTACAGCCCCTGGACTGGATATTTTGGGTTCATATTTTCTGAGGTTCCACAAATTGCCATATCACAGTACAGAAAGTTCAGACAAGTGAAAAAGCACTAGAGGGGATACCCAGAGGCCTGCGGTTTAGCCTCAGTTCTGCTGCTGCCAAACGTGTAACTTTGTGCGTGTCTCTACATCTCTCTGATTTATATTGATTTATGGCTTTGTACATTGTATAAAAATATCAAGAGCAGCATGTTAAAAATAACAAAATTATAAAACATTTATTTTTATAACAGAAATACTTGCAGTTCCTTTCCATCTTTTATTTAAAAGATGAGAACCCTTATTTAAGGAAAGGAGAAGAAAAGCCTTAAGTACAATGGCAACTAAAATGGCAACTCAAACAAGGTGAAATTGCTTCCGAAGCACTGATCTTTTAATTAGAGAGAATGTCAAAATGCAATCTGTTCTCTTAGCTTCATTATTTTGAATCTGTTTCTTGTTTCCCAATAAACTGAAGAAATAAACAGTGATTTTTAAAATTAATTATGTAGTGCAATTTTCCTCCAGGAAAACCAATATAGCTTAATTTTCATTAACTATATTGTAAATTGCATTACTCTTTTGGAAAACATTCAAGCGTGCTTTTATTTATAAACCAATAGATGAGAAGAGTAATATATTTAGATTGTGTCTGGCCACTTCCAAGGGGGGTTTCTTATTTTAAAAAACTAAATAGAAACCAACAATGGTATTGTTCCTTCTAAACTTTTTAAAATGAAAAACTACTCAATATACCCTTAAATCCAGAAATAGTGGCAGCCAGGATAAAACTGCAGAATTCAGGATGTTAATTAGCTAACCATGACTGTATATATAATGAAGATATTAAGCTTTCTCTAAGAACATTGCAACTTGAAATTCAAATAACTAGCATTACAGGATAATTGGGAAATATGATTAACTGATTTAAACACTACTGAAAATGCAGCACAATTCCCTTTCAAAAGGAAGAACAAACATATTCTACAGACAAATGCCAAAATCAGAATTAGCATGTAGTCAAGAGAGGAGGTGACTAAGAGTACATGGGTAACCATCTTGAATAAATCACCTAAAAGGGAGTCACAGTGTGAATGAGGATAATTATATGGCTCTCAACTTGGCTCATGTTTTTTTCTCTTTCAATTGCAAATCCCCTCAACTGTCAAGTTTAGTTGTCTCTTTGAGATGTTACTATACATGGTAACAGATGAATCGGCTTTCCTGTGAGTTTTATAATGATCTTAGCTTACACAGTAAAGACATTAAGCTTAGGTGAGGAAAGGCTTGACCCTAGGGTGCTTGCATGCAGTTTTCTATTGCAGAAAATCTTTACAAAGCTCATAGGAAGATTTGAAAAGACATCAGAAAATAATCTGAAATTCAGAAGTAACTGAGATATCCTGTACCTTTTCACGGCTTGCACTGACTGTGCATTTAAATAGTGCATGCATGCTCAGTCGTGTCAGACTCTTTGTGACCCCTGGGACTGTAGCCTGCCAGGCTCTGTCCTTGGAATTTTCCAGACAAGAATACGGGAGTGGGTTGCCATTTCCTCCTCCAGGGCTTTTTCTTGACCCAGGGATCAAACCCACATCTCCTTCATAGCAGATGGATTCTTAATCATTGAGTCACCTGGGAAGCCCCTGTTTATATAGAAGAGTAAATAAATAAATCAACAAACAATTCCCAAGGAGAAAGTGTACTTTAACAGGGATGGCTAATCTGGGCCCTCTGGGTTCTTTCAGATTATTCCAAATAATTACATATAACTACTTTAATATTCAGGATATCAATAACAAAAATAATTTCATGAATCAGTGTAAAGATGGATTAATGTGAAAACATTCTAGAGGAGATGGTCAAGAGACTACTGAAAAATATTTCAAAATAGAAAACTGATTGAGCAGAACTATAAACAAGCAATAGGAAGAATAAAAATCATAATCAATTTGCCTGACAGGAATTTATACTTATAAGTGCAAGACAGCTACAGTGACTTGTATTTACCTTACTGGTTGCTAATCAGAGTGATGATGATAAAGGCTATAAAATCAAGACCTCTGGGATAAGATTAGAGAATTAAACTTATTCAATCCAAGAAAATAACAGAGAGAAAAATGGGGGAAATCTTACATGCTAGAATTTAATGCAAGGTAGATCATTTCAATACTGAATGAAAATTTCCAATAATTTTGCTGTAAGAATACATACCTAATTCTTCTGATTTGACATAGGTATGCCTAAAGGATCACGGTCCATCAAAACTAAATCCAGAGAACAAGATGGTGGAGGAGTAGGTGGACGTAGAATACACCTCTCTCCACAGACACATCAGGAATACACCTTCAGATACAGAAGTGTATGCAGAACACCAGCTAAGAGCAAACAGGAGTACCTGACCAGGGGAAAAGAATATACAGAACCATGCAAAACTTGGTAGGATGAAGGAACTAGGGGGGAAAAGTGGAGTGTTAGAAGGACTGGACCTGCCTTCAGCTGAACTGAAGCAGGGGCCAATCCCCACACTGGGGCAGTCGTCTGAGTCAGAGGAGAAATGGTTAAGGCTAAGAGTGAAACAGCTGATCTGTGGCACCCTAAATGGAATGAGAATCAGAGAGTCCTCGCATAGCCATACATACCCAGATAGGGACAATGGTCCTCTGGAAGGCTCAGCAGCTAGAAGCTGGAGTTTGGGGAGCATGGAGTGATCCCAGTGTGAGGGCTGCTGTTGACTGCAGAGAGATGGATTGAGGGGAGGTGAGGGAGGAGACTGTGATGGGAAATGCTGGTGGAGGAAAGCCGGGCAGCCATGGAGGTAAGGCGATACCGCGGAGTCAGGCGTAGGGGTTGGAGCCATCACCATAGCCTCTCTCTCCCCTCAGGCTAGCATCGGCAACTGAACAACAGACAGGCTGGCCCATCAGAGGCCTGACCCACTGAACTACAGGGCAGACCCCAAACAGGGTGCTCCTCTAAGTGACTGATGCAGGAACTACAGAGTAGGACCCCAGCCAGGGGTGCCCCTCTATGTGCCTGACATGCGGAACAACAGAGAAGGATCCCAGGCAAGGGAGCCCTCTAAGTGCCTGAATGGGCTGAGATATAGAGAAAGACTGGCCGAAGAGGCCTTCTGATCGCCGCTACAAGGGGCTCAAAAAAGTCTCTGAGAGGGCTGCAACTCCCGCGGCAGAGGCAGGCCATGTCCCTGGACGCTGGGCGCCGCCAGGGTCCCCGTGAGCCAAGCAGCTGTGCTACCGTCACCTCAACTTCACTGGGGCAGAGCTGCCACAGGCAAAGAAAGTCTTATGTCTGTGCGCAGACGGTCATTTCGGTAGTGTCCGACTCTGCGGCCTGTAGACTGTGGCCTGCCAGGCCTCTCTGTCAGGGAAGGGGGTTCTCCAGACAAGAATACTGGAGCGTATTGGCCAATAGTGGCTGCCATACCCTTCTAGGGCACTGTTTCCTGCTGCCCTAGCCTCCAACTCCCCTGAGTACCTGGTGCTGCCAGAACCCCTGCGACCCAGGCAGCTGCACCGCCTCCACACCTGGCCCTCACAGGGCAGACCCAAGTCCTCCAGGGCAGCCTCAGGGGCAAACCCCTGGGGACAACCCCCATGCAGAGGTGGAAATAAAACCACAATTGAAACCCAGGGGCAGTGTGGCTAAGGGAGAAGACCTAAAACCTCCCCACCAGCTGTACAAACTGCAGATTAAATCCACACAATCAACTAGGCAAGCTCTGTTTCTATGGAATATGTAAAAGGTCACTGAGAGCTCCCACAAAGGAAAACGCACTAGCTCTGATAGCTGTGGACCCTGGAGGCAAGAACACTTAGGAGCAGGACCAGATTAGAATCTGAGCTGCCCCCACAGCAGGTCCAGAGATCAACACAGTGGAGAGCACCCTAGGGAGGTGACGTGGACTATGACCCCCAGTGAGAGAAAGGACTCTCACATCAGTGACTCAAGTAAACCATTTATTATTCTTATGTTTTGACTTACATTGTAGATTCTTTTGGATTTTTCTTTTTTGGTCTTTTCCCCCTCTCTGTTGTATTTGTCAATTTTATTGGCACTATGAAATCTAATTAAATTTTTGAGCTCTTTTTTTCCTCAGTCACATTTTTTATTGCTGTTATAAACCTCTGCCTATATGTTGGTCTTTTGCAGTTCTATGGCGTTTTCCTTTTTTTTCTTTCTTTCTTTTCTTTGTTTAATTTTAATTCTTAAACCTATTATATTTTTTCTACATTTATTCCTTTGTTTCCCTTAACTACTGTTCTTTTCCCCTTGAAGTTAACCTTTAATATATATAAATCTTCTTCATCTACCTCTATTTAACTTTACATATCTATTCTTTCTTTCTTTTCTTTCCTGTCAATATATTTGTTACTTTTATTTTCATTGCTTTATTCCCCAATTGGCACCTTGCTCTAGTTTTCTTTTCCAGTTTGTGCTTTAGTTAGTTTCATTCTGATAGATATACTTTTTGGTTTCCTTTGTTCACCAGGTCAATCTATAGTACTTTATTTTTGTTGGACTCTTTTGATTTTGCTTATGGGTGTATATGTACATGTGTATATTCAGTCACACTTTTTATTGTTATAAACATCTGCCTCTATGTTGGGCTTTTGCAGTTCTGTGTTTTCCTTTTGTTTTTTTGTTTGTTTGTTTGTTTCTTCTTCCATTATTTCTTTTCTTTTTTTAATAATCTTAAAAATTTATTTTTTTAAAAACCTACTATATTTTTCCTACATGGATTCCTTTGCTTCCCTTTCCTATTGTTCTTTTCCCCTTGCAGTTAATCTTGAATGTATATAAATCTTCTTCATCTACCTCCACTTAACTTTACATATCTATTCTTTCTTTCTTTTCTTTCCTCGCAATATATTTGTTAGTTTTATTTTCATTGCTTTATTCCCGAATTGGCACCTTGCTTTAGTTTTGTTTTCCAGTTTGTGCTTCAGTTAGTTTTGTTCTTAACTGGTAAATATAATTTTTTATTTACTTTGTTCTCCAGGTTAATCTACTGTATTTTTGTTGAACTGTTTTCACGTTGCTCATGGTATATATTTATATGTGTATATTCCATTTAAATTATTATTTGCCTAATTTGGTAAGTGCCATTTGTCTGGGGTTCATCTTTGGTTTCTCATTCTGGATATTTCTTTTAATCTCACTTAATGGTTAACAAACCACTTCTGGAATCTCCTTTCCTGACCAGAGATCAAGCCCTGAGACTTTGGAGTGGGAGCATTGACTCCAAGATCACAGACTACCAGAAAACTAACCCTAGGGAGTATCAAATAATGAGAATTCACACAAAGGAAACCACTTGAATACAAGACCTGGCATCAACCAACAACCAGTAGCACACTGTGCAGGACGCCTCATCTAAACAACAAACAAAGCAAAAATACAAACCCAACCATCAGCAGACAGCAGCACCGCCTCACTCAGCCTTGCCCATCAGAGGATTAACAAACAAACTGAGCACAAATCTCACCCTATAGGAAGCTTACACAAACCACTGGACCAAACCTAGTGGGGCAGAAACTGAAAGGAAGAAAGAATCCAATCTTGAAGCCTGGGAAAAAGAGATCTCAAACACAATTAAGTTAAAAAAAATAATAACAATAAAAATGCAGAGAAATACTGCACAAATGAAGGAAATGCTGCACAAAACGAAGAGAAATACTGCACAAATGCACAGAAGTCCAAACAAGTGAACAGGAAACAGGCAAACTACCTGAAAAATAATTCAGAATAATGATAGCAAAGATGATAAAAAACCTTGAAAACAAAATGGAGAAAATGCAAGAATCAATTAATAAAGACCTAGAAGAATTAAAGAATAAACATACAGAGACAAACAACACAATTACTGAAATTAAAAATACTCTAGAAGGAATCAATAGCTGAATATCTGAATCAGAAGAACAAATCAGTGAGCTGAATGATAATATGGTGGAAATGACTTCTGAAGAGCGGAATAAAATAAAAAGAATGAAAAGAACTGAGGATAGTCTCAGAGACCTCTGTAAAAATATCAAACACACCAACATTTGAATTATAGGGGTCCCAGTAGAGGAAGAGAAAAGGAAAGAGTATGAAAAAATTCTTGTAGTGATTATAGATGAAAATTTCCCCAACATGGAAAAGAAAATAGTCAATTAAATCCAAGAGGCACAAAGAGTCCCATACAGGATAAACCCAAGCAGAAACATGCCAAGAGACATACTAATGAAACAAACAAAGACTAAATCAAAGAAAGAATACTAAAGTAGCAAGGGAGAAACAACAAGTAACATACAGGGGAAACCCCATAAGCTTAACAGCTGATCTTTTAGCAAAAACTCTGCAGGCCAGAAGGGAATGGCAGGATATATCTGAAGTACTAAAAGGAAAAAATCTACAACCAAGATTACAGTAACCAGCAAGGATCTTACTCAAAATTGATGGAGAAATTAAAAGCTTTTCAGACAAGCAAAAGTTAAGAGAATTCAGTACCACCAAACCAGCTTGTTAAAGGGACTTATATAGTCAAGAAATACAAGAGAAGAAAAAAGATCTATGAAATCAACCCCAAACAATTAAGAAAATGTCAACAATAATATATATATATACATGTATATGTACATATATATATACACACACACACACAAATAATTGCTTTAAATGTAAATGGATTAAATGCTCCAACCAAAATACAAAGACTGCCTAAATGGATACAAAAACATGACACATATATATGCTGTCTACAAGACTGACTTCAGACCTAAAGACACATATAAACTGAAAGTGAGAGGATGGAAAAATATATTCCATGCAAATGGGAAGCAAAAGAAAGCTGGAGTAGCAATCCTCATATCAGACAAAATAGACCTTAAAATAGAGAAGATTACAAGAGATAAGAAACACTACCTAATGATCAAGGCATCTATCCAAGAGGAAGACATAACCATTGTAAATATCTACACACCCAACATAGGAGCACTGCAATACATAAGACAAACTCTAACAGACACAAAGGAGAAATTGATAGTAACACAATAATAGTAGGAGACCTTAACACCCCACTCAGACCAATGGACAGATCATCAAAACAGAAAATTAATAAACACAAGTCTAAAATGATACATTATACATATGGATCTCATTGATATCTTTAAGACATTCTATCCAAATGCAAAAGAATACACCTTCTTCTCAAGTGCACATGGAACATTCTCCAGGATAGACTACATCTTGGGTCACAAATCAAACCTCAGTTAATTTAAGAAAATTGAAATTGGATCAAGCATCTTCTCCAACCACACTGCTATGAGACTAGAGATCAATTACAAGAAAAAAACTATAAGAAACACAAACACATGGAGATTAAACAACACGTTTTTAAACAATGAACAAGTTATTGAAGAAATCAAAAGGGGGAAAAGAAACTTTCTAGAAACAAATGACAATGAAAACACAACTCAAAACCTATGGGATGCAGCAAAATCAGTTCTAAGAGGGAAGTTTATAGCAATACAATCCTACTGAAAGAAACAAGAAAAACATCAAAGAGACAACCTAATTTTACACCTAGAACAACTGGAAAAAGAAGAACAAAAACCCCCCAAAAATAGTAGAAGGAAAGAAATCCTAATGATCTGAGCAGAAGTAAATGAAAAAGAAATGAAAGAAACAATAATAAAGATTAAAAAACTAAAAGCTGTTTCTTTGAGGAGATAAACAAAATTGACAAGCCTTTAGCCAGACTCATCAAGAAAAAAAGAGAGAAGAACCAAATCAACAAAATTAGAAATGAAAAAGGAGTGGTTACAACAGACAATGCAGAAATACAAAGCATTATAAGAGACTATTATGAACAACTATATGGCAATAAAATGGATAACCTGGAAGAAATGGACAGACTCTTAGAAAAGTTCAATCTTCTAAGACTGAACCAGGAAGAAATAGAAATTATGAACAATAAAATTACAAGCATGGAAATTGAAGCTGTCATCAAAAATCTCCCAAAAAACAAAAACCCAGGGCCAGACGACTTCACAGGAGGATTCTATCAAACATTTAGAGAAGAGCTAATGCCTATCCTTCTAAAACTCTTTCCAAAAATTGCAGAGGAAGAAACACTTCCAGACTCATTCTACAAAGCTACCATCACCCTGATAAAAACAAAAACCAGACAAAAACAACACAAATAAAGAAAACTTCAGGCCAATATCATTGATGAACATAGATGTAAAAATCCTCAACAAAATTTCTACAAACAGAATTCAGCAACACATCAAAAAGCTCATACACCATGATAAAATTGGGTTTATTCTAGGAATTCAAGGATTTGTCAATATATGCAAATCAATCAATGTGAAACACTCTATCAACAAACTGAAAGATAAAAACCATATGATCATCTCAATAGATGCAGAAAAAGCCTTTGGAAAACTTCAGCACCCATTTATGAATAAAACTCTTCAAAAAATAGGCATAGAGGAACCTACCCCAACATAGTAAAGACTATATATTTTAAGACTACAGCAAACATTATTCTCAATGGTGAAAAACTGAAAGCATTCCCCCTAAGATCAGGAACAAGACAAGGGTGTCCATTTACACCACTATTATTCAACATAGTTCTGGAAGTCCTAGCTAGAGCAATCAGAGAAGAAAAAGAAATAAAAGAAATCCAGATCAGAAAAGAGGCAGTCAAGCTCTCACTGTTTGCAGATGAAATGATAATGTACATAGAAAACCCTAAGGATAGTATCAGAAAATTACTAGAGCTAATCAGTGAATTTAACCAAGTTGCAGGATACAAAATTAATACACAGAAATCACTTGCATTTCTATATACTAACAATGAAAAATCAGATAGAGAAATTAAGGAATCAAACCAATTCACCACTGCAACAAAAAGAATTAAATATCTAGGAAATGGTAGGGACCTAACAGAAGCAGAAGATATTAAGAAGAGGTGGCAAGAATACACAAACTGTATAAAAAATATCTTCACCACCCAGATAATCACGATTGTGTGATCACTCACCTAGAGCCAGACATCCTGGAATGCGAAGTCAAGAGGGCCTTAGGAAGCATCACTATGAACAAAGCTAGTGGAGGTGATGGAATTCCAGTTGAGCTATTTCAAATCCTGAAAGATGATGCTGTGAAAGTGCTGCACTCAATATGCCAGCAAATTTGAAAAACTCAGCAGTGGCCACAGGACTGGAAAAGGTCAGTTTTCATTCCAATCCCAAAGAAAGGCAATGTCAGAGAATGCTCAAACTACCGCACAATTGCACTCATCTCACACACTAGTAAAGTAATGCTCAAAATTCTCCACTTCAGCAATGTTCAAGCTGGTTTTAGAAAAGGCAGTGGAACCAGAGATCAAATTGCCAACATCTGGTGGATCATCAAAAAAGCATGAGAGTTCCAGGAAAACATCTATTTCTGCTTTGTTGACTATGTCAAAGCCTTCGACTATGTGGATCACAATAAACTGTGGAAAATTCTTAAACAGATGGGAATACCATACCATCAGACCTGCCTCCTGAGAAATCTGTATGCAGGTCAGGAAGCAACAGTTAGAACTGGACATGGAACAACAGACTGGTTCCAAATAGGAAAAGGAGTACATCAAGGCTGTATATTGTCACCCTGTTTATTTAACTTATATGCAGAGTACATCATGAGAAAGGCTGGGCTGGAGGAAGAATGAACTAGAATCAAGATTGCCCAGAGAAATATCAATAACCTCAGATATGCAGCTGACATCACCCTTATGGCAGAAAGTGAAGAAGAACTAAAGAGCCTCTTGAAGAAAGTGAAAGAGGAGAGTGAAAGAGTTGGCTTAAAGCTCAACATTCAGAAAACTAAGATCATGGCATCCAGCCCCATCACTTCATGGCAAATAGATGGAGAAACAGTGGAAACAGTGGCTGACTTTATTTTTCTGGGTTCCAAAATCACTGCAGATGGTGACTGCAGCCATGAAATTAAAAGACACTTACTCCTTGGAAGGAAAGTTATGACCAACCTAGACAGCATACTAAAAAGCAGAGACATTACTTTGCCAACAAAGATCCATCTAGTCAAGGCTATGCTTCTTCCAGTAGTCATGTATGGATGTGAGAGTTGGACTGTGAAGAAAGCTGAGTGCCAAAGAATTGATGCTTTTGAACTGTGGTGTTGGAGAAGACTCTTGAGAGTCCCTTGAACTGCAAGGAGATCCAACCAGTCCATCTTAAAGGAGACCAGTCCTGGGTGTTCATTGGAAGGACTGATGCTGAAGCTGAAACTCCAATACTTTGGCCACCTCGTGCGAAGAGTTGACTTATTGGAAAAGACCCTGATGCTGGGAGGGATTGGGGTAGGAGGAGAAGGGGATGACAGAGGATGAGATAGTTGGATGGCATCACCGACTAAATGGACATGGGTTTGGGTGGACTCCTGGAGTTGGTGATGGACAGGGAGGCCTGGCGTGCTGTGGTTCATGGGGTCGCAAAGACTCGGACATGACTGAGCAACTGAACTAAACTGAACTGACTGAAATTTACCTAAGGAGACAAAAGAACTCTAGACTGAAAATTATAAGACACTAATGAAAGAAATCAAAGATGATTTAAACAGATGGATAGATATTCCATGTTCCTGGGGAGGAAGAATTAATATTGTGAAGATGACTATACTATCAAATGCAGCCTACAGATTTAATGTGATCTATGTCATATTAACAATAGTATTTTTCACAAAACTAGAACAAAAAATTTTCACAATCTATATGGAAACACAAAAGACCCTGAACAGCCAAATATCTTGAGAAAGAAGTATGGAGCTGGAGGAATCAACCTTCCTGACTTCAGGTTATACTACAAAGCTACAGTCATCAATACAGTATGATACTGGCACAAAAACAGAAATATAGATCAATGGAACAAGATAGAAAGCCCAGAAATAAACCCCTGTACCTATGAGTACCTTATATTTGACAAAGGAAGCAAGAATATACAATGTGGCAAAGATAGCATCTTCAATAAATTGTGCTGGGAAAACTGGACATGTAAAAGAATGAAATGAGAAAACTTCCTAACACCATCACAAAGATAAACTCAAAATGATTTAAAGACCTAAATGTAAGAACAGAAACTATAAAACTCTTAGAGAAAAACATAGGCAGAACACTGGATGACATAAATCAAAGCAAGATCCTCTGTAATCTACCTCCTAGAGAAATGGAAATAAAACCAGAAGTAAACAAGTGGGACCTGATTAAACTTAAAAGCTTTTGCACAGCAAAGGAAACTATAAGAAAAGTGAAAAGGCAACCCTCAGAATGGGAGAAAATAATAGCAAATGAAACAACTGACAAAGGGTCAATTTCCAAAATATACAAGCAGCTCATACAACTCAATCCCAGAAAAACAAACAACCCAATCAAAAAGTGGGAAAAAGACCTAAGCAAACATTTCTCCAAAGAAGACATACAGATGGCTAACAAACACATGAAGAGATGCTCAACATCACTCATCATTACAGAAATGCAAATCAAAACTGTGATGAGATATCACCTCACATAGGTCATAATGGCCATCATCAAAAAGTCTATAAACAATAAATGTTGGAGAGGGTGTGGAGAAAAGGGAACACTCTTGCACTGTTGGTGGGAATATAAATTGATAGAGTCACTATGGAAGACTGTATGGAAATTCCTTAAAAAAAATAGGAATAAAACCACCATATGATCCAGCAATCCCACTCCTAGGCATATCCCCTGAGGAAACAAAAATTGAAAAAGACACATGTATTCCATTGTACATTGCAGCACTATTTACAATAGCTAGAACATGGAAGCAACCTAGATGTCCATCAACAGATAAATGGATAAAGAAATTGTGGTACATATACACAGTAGAATATTACTCAGCCATACAAAGGAACACATTTGAGTCAGTTCTGATAAGGTGGATGAACCTAGAACCTATTATACAGAGTGAAGTGAGTCAGAAAGAGAAAGATAAATACCGTATCTAACACATATGTATGGAATCTAGAAAATTTGTACTGAAGGATTTATTTATTTATGGAGAAACAGACATAGAAAAAAGACTTATCAACATGGGGAGACGGGAGGAGAGGGTGAGATGTATGGAAAGAGTAACATGGAAACTTATATTACCATATGTAAAATAGATAGCCAATAGGAATTTGCTGTATGGCGCAGGAAACTCAAACAGGGGCTCTGTGTCAATCTAGAGGGGTGGGATGGGGCAGGAGATGGGAGGGAGGTTCAAAAGGGAGGGGCTATATGTATACCTATGGCTGATTCATGTTGATGTTGGACAGAAAACAACAAAATTCTGTAAAGCAATTATCCTTCAATAAAAAAATAAATTAAAAGAAAAAAAACAACCTATATCCAAGTGATCCTTTTGCAGAAGCAGAAAGAAACATTTGGAAAGATTCTTGCAATAGGGATGTTATCTTATTCATTCTTATATTCTTTGCATGTAACTCTGGTGAAAAAGCTGTAGGAATTTGACATATGCATACATTTTAAAATTTTATGTTTAAGTGGCATCATCTACAGAGTATATTTGCAGAATAAATTATATCAGAAAGAGGAAAAATGCTATTTAATGTTACTGAAATCATTTCTAGATGAAATACATACAAATATGACAAAAATATTAAATTAGGTACTAACTTTATTCATGAATTTACTAGTTGTTGTCATATGTTCTCAAAATAGTCTGAGAGGCAATTTATAGAAATTTAAAAATTGTTAATTTGTTAATTTTCAGAAAGAAGCCGGTACCAGACATCGCTACTAATTTGAGCAGAGTATTGTAAGTGAAGGAGTTTGAAAAGAACTCATGACTGATGGATAACAGAAACTACATTCTCTCTATTACTCTAATCAACATTATCCATAAACTCTGATTTTCCATGTTTTTTCAATTGTTTTTTATGTCTTCTATGAGTGTTTATTCTATTTTATCAGTTTGCCTCCCTTCATTCCTGCCCTCAAGTATGATTAAATATTACACAATGCCTAACTTAAGTCCAGCTTGTTTCTTCATAGACTAAATTTTTTTAAACTCATCAAAAAGACACAAGTAAAATATAGAAGCAAACAGCAAGCACAACTTAATGTAAACAAAGATTTTTTGTAACCAGAAAGTTAAAAATGTATGTATATAAATAAAAATAAACCATTTAAATCTAAGGTCCTATTTATATAGTAACTGAAACATAGCCATTTTTGTCTTCATATTGTTGTGAATACATATTTTAACAAATACATTCATAATTATTTTCCTGGTAATATTTATCACTTTGATCCATTTTAGATTTTTATGGAGATTTCTTTAAAGCACAACAATCTCAATAAAGAAACGAAAGACACAGGATTCAGCAGTTCCTGGTTTTCGTATGTAATTGAAGTCAATTAACTGTGGCATCAAATAAAAAAGCCTTGTCTCCCTTGATGCAGATCTTTCCAAACTATACTTTATGTGTATACATAGAGTAGACTTTTCACTTACATTAAGATTAGAAAAATGATCGGAACTTTGGTAAATATTGAAGAAATTCACAGTAATTTTAGAAATGGCCCGTTGAGTAGCCACATTCCTGTATAATTGTGCCATCTTTGAAAGCTGAAGAGGGAAAAGTGACAGATAAAAATAAGTGAGAATGACCTGTTTGGAAGTGTGGATGGTAGCGCACCATTAGAAACAAATTCAGCCTCAATTCCATCTTTTACTTTCTTTGGGGTTTAGATGGGTCTAGAATTAAATATGATCTGAGTGACCAATGATTATTTGGGTTTAAAATGCCCTTAAAGCTCTGTTCCAAATCTCACACTTTACTGTGTGAGACAGGAGGCATGAATTGTGCTTTTATTTGTCATCAACCAGATACCTCTTGCAAGACTTCAGGTATCTTATCTGTCAAGCATTGGGTATCCACAGACTTTCTGTCACAACCTTAAAGAATATTCACATTTTTTTGGTGAGGTAGATCAAAATGTATTATCACTAAAATCACTAAGATTTGTTAATTAAGTTGGGAAAATTAATTTCTAGAAATTTTTAATAAAAAATGTTCTTTCATATATTTTCTTCGACTGTGTTATTTCCTTTGGCTTCTTTCTCTTTCCTATATTCCAAGAAAGGGAGGCAGTATAATATAATCATTAGTACCATCAACTCGAGTCTGGAGTCAGACTGTGTAGTATGACTCCAACCCTGCCTGTTTACTACTTATAAACTCTTGTAAAGTCACTTCATCTCTTTGTACCTGAGTTTCCTCATTTATAAAGTGGGGATAGCACAAGTGTTTCCTTATAATAAAGTCATGAGGATTTATAGAGGCAATACATATAAAACCCTAGAACAGAGCCCGCCTCAACACTGACATAAACCATAACAATTAGTAGCAACAAGTTTAGCATAAGATCAGATACCTATTTTTAAATTTAAATACTTCATGGTGCTTCGTAAAGAGTGCAGTGATTTTCAGGTACTTTACAACTGAATATATCCTGCCTTCAAGCTCTGAATGACTATGACTGTAGTATGTATGTGTGCATAGATAGATAGATAGATATGTTGTTTAGTCACTAAGTCATGTCCAATTCTTTTGAGACCCCCACGGGATTCTCCAGGCAAGAATCCTGGAAGAAAAAAAAAATATATATATATATATATATATTTATATATATATATATATAAAGGGTCCTATGAAACAACACAGTTCATATTTTTGTTTCTTTGAGACTTCAATACTTAGATTACATAACAAGTTGCGGGGGTGGTGGTGTGGGGGGACTTTGGCCAGATGGTAGGTACTTGGGTCACAGTTTGGTTGGTTAGTTGACTGGTTGGTCGATTTTATTAATGATATTCTTGTGGGGTTTTTTTTTTTATACTGATTTTATAGCATATCCAATAGGTTATGTTGATATTAAAGAACATGTTTGATAGTAACATGGATCATAAATCATTTCTTAAATAATATTGAAAAACAACTGAGTGAACGGTTGTGTTTCTAAAATATAACTTCCTGCCTCAACAGTTTCATGTTAAAGTCCTTTTCTTTCTGGGCTACTTCCAGAATCTTCAAGGCCACATCCAGACCCCATGGCTCAGAGTACAAGGACTTCACTAATCAGAACTTTCCCCGCCTGGCCTCTAGCCTCATCTCTCTAGGTCCATGTTATCATCCCCTGGTCCATGGGAATTCATGTCTGCTCCTCCCTCTATCTGAACCCTCCTGTAGACTCCACCTTTATGCTGGCCAGCTCCTACCCATTCTTTAGGACTTAGCTCGAGGCCTCTCTGGTTCTGAAGTCTCTCCTGTGGGTTCCTCTGGCAGCACTGTGTGTTCACTTCTGTCAGCACTTACCACTGTAGAGTAATTGTTAGTTAAGTACCTCTCTCTGTCAATAGATCTTAAGCTCCATTATTACAGAATCTGTGGCTTATTAACCTTATTATCACACAAATATTACACTTACTTTTATTAATCTCATTAAAAGTTGGTTGACTGAATGAGATTACCTACCCTGGTTCCTGGCCCCATGCTTAAAATGTATGTTTTTTGTAAAAATAATGAGGAATTCTACTGAGTACTTTAAGGATGTATTTTCTCTGTGAAAAGGAGCAAGATGTTTAATCGTGTAAAGTGTTAGCTTGTATCAAAGAAAAGAGGGATAGGAATACATATATAGATATATCGATAATATTTTTTAGAAAAAACAAACCAAAAATGAATTAAAATGTTGACATCCAGGGAAAAAGGACAAGGTAAATAAGCTAAAGTTCTCTGAATGTGTTTTACTTTGAAGTTTTAACTTTGGGAATGTAATAATGTTTTAAATAATCTTTAAAACAATTAATTCAAACTAAAAAGAATAATCCATAGAAACCAAAGACAAAATGAAACAAGGGAATATAACTGTATGAACTGGTAGCTTAACCACATGCAAATTATTTTAAGTGGCATAAACCAATAAGTTGATTATATACTCCTAGCGAGTATATGGAGAAGGCAATGGCAACCCACTCCAGTACTCTTGCCTGGAAAATTCCATGGACAGAGGAGCCTGGCGGGATGCCATCTATGGGGTCTCACAGAGTCGGACACGACTGAAGCGACTTAGCAGCAGCAGCAGCGAGTATATCCTAATGACAATAACAACTGCAAAGAAATCTTCAGTTGTTTTTACTAATTACATTATTAAATTGCTGTTGTTATTCTAAAGTATTATTAAATTATGGTATATGTACAATCTTATGGAACTAAACTTCTCAGTTCAAGAAAAAAGAAATAAACATATGAAATAAAATACTTAACAAACAAAAACCTATAATCCAAAATTTGAATTGGAAATATGGTACGTATGGAGATATCAATATAAACAAAGTATTTCTCTTAAAATCTTGCTATCAAAAAGGCCTAGAATTAGTTGCCAGTTGACTAGCTGTGAGCCTCCTCAATATCCAGACTGTGGGCTATGAACCTCATTTTCTGCAAAAGGAACCAAGATGCCTTAGTGATATGGCTGTTTCCTGATATGAGCTGAAAATATAAGACAAAAGCCTGGGACTGCTTGGCCTACAAGAAAGTGAGAATATATCAGTGACTACTGGGATCATTTCAAAAGGACCGAGAGGCAAAATTGAAGAGGTTCTTATTAGCAAAAATTAGATAAGTTAAACAACAAAAAGCAATAACAGCAATGAATTAAAAACTATCAAATATGATAAGATCCATAAGGTTACAATGACAAATAAAAACAATTTAAGAGTCATCTCCAGAGAATTTTAGAGAATCAAACTATTATTCTGAAAACTTATAATTAAAGAGAATTAAGTATTTTTCTGCTTTCCTATACAAATTGTGCCTCAACACAAACACTTGATGAAGTAGGTTATTTTCTAGATAAGAATTCCAGTTATTAAATGAAAAAGGAATGATAGCCTCTTACTATATTGCGGGGAGCCGGCCTGACTGCTCAGGCCCCTTCTCGGCCCTGAGAGAGATCAAAAGGTCCCTCTCTGTCCCGCCACCCCTGATTTGTTAAAGTGCAAATTGGCCTTTCTCACCTCCCTCAAGGAAATCGCTGCAGCCACCATTTGCCCATTTTCCTGACTCTGATAAGATTATCGGGCTCCTGTGAATGGCTTATGTCTAGGTAGTCTTTACCTGATTGTAAGACGCTGGTGCCATGCTCTGCTGGAGTTAAGATAAAACTCCTAAAACTAGTATCTGCAGTTCTGCACGTATGCAAGTCTTTGATCTAAAATTTGGTGAATCCTGTTAGTATATACATGTATGTTACCCCTCAATAAAGTCGTCGGAATCAGTCACAAGCTGACTCCGTCCCTCTCAACCCCATCTTTCCTAGTCTTTTATTTCTCAGGTGCTCTGGTGATTGCGTCCTCGACCTGTTCATCTAGCCGGCAGGCCCGGCAAGTGGCGCCAGAACGAGGAACGTGGGCGGACCCCAGAGCACAGCCACCCAAAAATATTGAAAGTGATCCCGGGAGAAAGCCTCACCTATTCAGGTATCGTTGGAAAACTGTGGGTGGAGAGGGTATAGTTGAGAGTAAAAATTATGGGGCAAAGTAATAGTAGACAGTTCTTTGTTTCTATGTTAAAAACTATGCTAAAAGCTAGAGGAATTTCTGTCTCTAAACAGAAACTAGAAAGATTTCTTGTCTTTGTGGAGGAAACTTGTCCTTGGTTCCCAGAGGAAGGAACTATTAGCCTTGAAACTTGGGTAAAGGTGGGAGAACAAATTCAAACAGTTTATACCCTCTGTGGACCAGACAAAGTTCCTCTTGATGCTTATTCTCTATGGACTCTAATAAGAGATTGTTTAAACCCAGAACACGAGAGTAGGAAACTTGAAACAGCCTTGAAACTTATAACACCCAAGTGTTCAGGTGCCCCCCAACGGGTAGCAGAGCACATATATGACTCCCCAATTGTTTCAGGTTCCAGAAAAAATGATAATGAGACTACTGCTCTCGAACAAGACTCAGATTCAGAACTTTCTCCTGATGAGGAAGACGATTTAAAAGAGCAGGCTTTTGAGCATGACAAAGAAGGATGGGATGCCTTTATAGTAACTCAACAAAAGAATAAAGACCAAGGCTCCCCTTTTTCTGAACTTAGAGAGATGCTAACATCCATATCTCAGAGAATGGAACAACTAGACTTATCGCCCATAAATACAACTAGGCCGTTGCATTCTAAAACGCCACCTGTTATAGCCAGTTTAGATCCTGACCCGCTGCCGCCGCCCGTCCCACTCCCTCCCCCTCCTCTCGCAGAAGCGCCTTTGATTCCAACAGCGCCAGTATATGTTCCATCTAGCCTAAAAAGGCCAGTACTTTCACCACTACAAATGGCTGTGAAAACAGCCCGAGAACAGAGTGAAAATCTTGAGGGATATTCTATGATTTTTCCTGTTTTTCAAGATGCTAATCATCAGAGGTATCATGAACCTCTGCCTTTTAAACAACTGAAACAAGCTTGCGCTCAATACGGGCCTACTACGCCATTTACTCTAGCCATAATTGAAAGTCTTTCATCTCAATACTTGCCTCCTAATCTCTTGTGGCGCTCAAAATACAGCGAGGTCTGTAACATCATTGAAGACCGTAACCGCCGTAATGGGCTGCAGGTTACTTTTGACATGCTAATGGAGGAAGGACAATTTAGAGATCTTAATCAACAACCGATCCTTCCTCTCCCAGAATATTAAATGATGAAGGGCGAGCTGCTCTGGCATTGGTTGAAAAGGCCCTCTCTCAGCATTTTGCTACCTACTGTGATTTTTCTCAACCGTGGGGACTATATGTGTTTCCCTCTAAACATACCCCGACGGCAGTGTTATATCAAAATGCTCCCTTACAATGGATCCATTTACCTGTATCGCCTTCAAAAGTTCTTACTCCTTTTTTTGATTTCATTAGCCTCCTCGTTGCCAAAGGAAGGCGTCTTTCCAGAGAAATGTTGGGAGCCGATCCTGCTTACATTTATGTGCCCTATACCAAAGAACAGCAGGAATGGCTTTTTCAGTTTAATGACTCGTGGGCTTTGGCCTTTTCCTCCTTTACAGGTCAAATTATTAATCATTTACCCTCTGACAAACTTTTGCATTTTGCCAGCCAGCATTCATTTATTTTTCCAAAGAATGTTTCTAATGTTCCTATTCAAGATGCTCTTACGATCTTTACTGATGGATCCTCCAATGGAACTGCTGCCTTTGTGGTTAATGATACCCCTTTCTCCTGGCAGACGAACTATACATCGGCTCAAGAAGTAGAACTTTCAGCCATTCATAAAGTATGCTCACAATATTCCTCACAGTCTTTTAATTTGTTTGCTGATAGCAAATACATTGCTCATGCTTTGCAATATATAGAAACTGTTCCCTTTATTTCTACTGTGAATTCTAACATTCAACATTTGTTACGTTCAATTCAGTCTCTGCTGCAACAGCGCACCTTACCCTGCTTCTTTGGACATTTACGTGCCCACACTGGGCTTCCTGGACCTCTATCTATGGGAAATCAGATGGCTGATTCTCACACTAGAGTTTTTCTTTCACAGGTGAAAGCAGCACAGCAGTCACATGCGCTACATCACCAAAATAATAATACTCTTCGTTTGCAGTTTCAAACCCCTCGAGAGACTGCATGACAAATTGTTAAATCTTGTTCTGTTTGCCCTAAGTTTCTCCCAGTTCCACATCTTGGCGTTAATCCTCGCGGGCTTCTACCGAATCATCTTTGGCAAATGGATGTCACTCATGTCCCTTCCTTTGGTCGTTTAAAGTACATTCATGTATCTATTGACACCTTTTCAGGATATATTGTGGCATCCTTACAGACTGGTGAAGCCGCAAAACATTCTATCTCACATTGTCTTTATGCTTTTTCCATTTTAGGCACGCCAAAGATTATAAAAACTGATAATGGCCCCGGCTATGTCTCCTCTGCCTTCAAAAATTTTTGTTCCTCTTTTTCTATCACCCTAAAAACAGGCATTCCTTATAATCCACAGGGTCAAGGCATCGTGGAACGTGCTAATCAAACTTTGAAACTACAGCTTCAAAAAATACAGAGGGGGGAGCTCTATCCCCTTCTACCCAGAAATTACCTTAATCACGCTTTATATATTTTAAATTTTTTAATTTTAGATAAAGAAGGACATTCAGCCGCGCAGAGATTTTGGGACCCTCAGATTTCCAGCAGAAAGCCGATGGTCTTGTGGAAAGACCCGCTGGATAATAACTGGCATGGCCCAGATCCCGTGTTAATTTGGGGGAGGGGTCAGGTATGTGTTTTTCCACAGGATGCCGAAGCACCGCGCTGGCTCCCGGAAAGGCTGGTACGCCAGACGGAGGAGATCACTGAATCAGCAATTAGGTCGGCTGACTTTACAGCAGAGGAATCTTCTCCCAACAAATCAGCAGATGCATGAGTGTTAATGCATACTTATATTACGAAAATAGATCTGTTTCTTCTCCTAATGATTTTAATCGATCTGAGGGTGACTACTACCAAGTTTGGGATGAATATTTCTGGATGACCCCTGAAAAAGGACAGCTACTGACCCCTGCTGACATTTGCTGGGAGCAAAAGACTCATGTACCAACATTTGGAGGCCGAGAATTTCCAGGATATCACATGAAACATATGGGACTATTGCCTACCCACAAATGTAAGACTGTAATGGATGTAACATTTATTGTCAACAAGTCTGTTACTTGGCCAGGGACAGATTGGGAAAATAGCCCTGGTATAAGATGGGTAACCCCAAATAACACTCGATGGATTTGTGGATACAACCTTTGGCCCTGGCTCCCTGTAGGATGGGTGGGGAGATGTACCCTACGGTTTGTGTTTGCCCCTGGGAGAATTCATAAGCAAAAAATTAGTCAACCTGTTAATTTACCTTATGTTAAAGCCCGGTGGTCACGCTCTGTTTTTCATTGGTATGATTATTTAGCCTCAATTTTTGTGCCCTCTTTAGGAGCCACTGATATTATGCTCAGGGTAGAGGCTTTGAACAATTTTACAAAACAAGCTTTGACAGATACTAGAAGAGCTTTAGAGGCTCTTAATGAAGAACAAAAACAGATGAGAAAAGCTGTTCTACAAAATCGTATGGCTCTGGATATTCTAACAGCCTCTCAAGGGGGAACATGTGCCTTAATAAAAATGGAGTGTTGTGTATATATTCCTGATTATTCCTCAAATGTTTCTGATGCTTTAGAAGATATGAAACAACAAGTAGCCGCTATGGATTTTTCTGACTCCAGCATTTGGAGTCAGATATCTGCCTGGTTTCATAGTGGTTGGTGGAAATCTATAATTTTCATCATTATATGCATATTGTTATTGCTGTGTTTTGGCCCTTGCATTTGTCAATGCTTATCTGAGATGATAAATAAAAGATTGCTGATGTTTTCCCGTTTGCAAACGCGGCCATTTCCTTCGAGGGAGATATAATGGCCATTAGTCAAAAGAAAAGGGGGAGATGCGGGGAGCCGGCCTGACTGCTCAGGCCCCTTCTCAGCCCTGAGAGAGATCAAAAGGTCCCTCTCTGTCCCGCCACCCCTGATTTGTTAAAGTGCAAATTGGCCTTTCTCACCTCCCTCAAGGAAATCGCTGCAGCCACCATTTGCCCATTTTCCTGACTCTGATAAGATTATCGGGCTCCTGTGAATGGCTTATGTCTATGTAGTCTTTACCTGATTGTAAGACGCTGGTGCCATGCTCTGCTGGAGTTAAGATAAAACTCCTAAAACTAGTATCTGCAGTTCTGCACGTATGCAAGTATTTGATCTAAAATTTGGTGAATCCTGTTAGTATATATATGTATGTTACCCCTCAATAAAGTCGTCGGAATCAGTCACAAGCTGACTCCGTCCCTCTCAACCCCATCTTTCCTAGTCTTTTATTTCTCAGGTGCTCTGGTGATTGCGTCCTCGACCTGTTCATCTAGCCGGCAGGCCCGGCACTATATTGCAATACTTGTTGAAAAAATAGACCTATATAATATTTATCAGTGAAAACTAAACCATTCGGTGAACAACTGACAGGGCACTTTTTAATGGATGAGTTAATCCAACCACATATAAACCTATGGATCAATGTTAACACCAAAATAAAGAGAGGCATTGTGGATTTCCTAATGTGGTGCAATGGGAGGGATCCAACATTCTGAATGAAGTGTTATTGCCAAAATATCAATGCTGGACCTTATCAAATTTCTATATCTAGATACAGTCTAGGAAATAGGGATCAGAGGAAGTTCTAAAAAGAATCATGGAGGAGCATTCAGAAAAACACATGAATGTGGGAAATTCTATAAGAAAATAGCCTAGTTTCTTTAACAAATAAAGTATAAAGGGAAAATGGAGGTGAAAGTTTATAGTTTAAAGGAATTTTAGATTTATATTACAAAAATACAAAGTGAAGGTCTAGTCTGGATTCTGATTCTAAAAATCCAACCACATATATATATGTATACATGAGTATGTGCGTATAAATGCATATTGAATTTGATACTGACTAGTATTTGATTGCTGCTGCTGTTTAATTGCTAAGTCACGTTCATCTCTTTACAACGGCATGGATCTTCCTGACCTTGGGATTGAACTTGCATCTCCTTCATTGGCAGGTGGATTCTTTATCACTGAGCCACCAGGGAAGCCCAATATTTGATTG
The DNA here is from genome assembly GCF_019320065.1 of Cervus canadensis. Taxonomy (NCBI): domain Eukaryota; kingdom Metazoa; phylum Chordata; class Mammalia; order Artiodactyla; family Cervidae; genus Cervus; species Cervus canadensis. The sequence continues at coordinate 70,129,981 of NC_057393.1, read as the reverse complement.
GAAGTTTTTAACTAATTTTTTACTAACTTTTAAAAATGAGACAATATAATAGCATCATAGCAATCATTTTTTTAGAGTCCTTATTTTTTAGAGTTACATACAGTTGAATTGTGTGATGTCTGGGATTTGCTGCAAAATAGTCAATTAGGTGAAGTGGTAAGGCGGGGGGATAATGTATATATAAAGCTTGGTCATGTGCTAATAATAATTGTTGACCACTGAACATGGGTAATGAGTACAGTAAAGTTCATTACCTTATTCTCTCTACTTTTGTCTGTTTGGAAATTTACAAATTGGAATGCTTAAAAAACAAAAAATATTTTAAAAGCACAGAATTGAACACAAAAATTCCTGCTATGGTTTTGATCATGTAGCATTGAATTTGTACACAGATTAATTTAGGCTGTCGAGCCTTCCAATCTGGAAATCTATTATCCCTATCCTTTCTGTTCCTCAGTAGCATTTTTGTTGTTCTTATCATTCCACTTTTGTTTCTGTTCCCTTGGTAGGTTGTGTACGTTGCCTAAGGTAAGTCAGAGATGATATGTAGCTTGCAAGAATTTTTTGTTTTATTAGTTGTTTTTTTCTGTTTTACTAACAATCATCTGTTTGAAGACAAAAAGGAAACAACTATTTTTGTATATCTATTTTTCATTTTTTCTGATTACTATGTTGTTTTTCTGGTCCTACTAATTTTTCAAGTTGATATCTAATTTTCAATCTAATCTAATCTATTTCTTAGACACTTCAGGTGGATAATCCATAATGAACATATAAAGAATTTGTACATTATATGTGCTGTGGACTGAACTGAAAGTTGCAGTTATTTCCTGAAATCCATATTTTGAGAGGTTTTCTATCACGTAAAGCAAACAGAAACATGTATTATGTTCCTGCCAAAGTTGGAGCTCTCATATATAACTCATATAGGGAACTCTGAGATTAATATATCTGATGAATTTGTACAATGATTGAAGTTCTCAACTGATCATACCACCAACTGTAATTCAGAGAACACCATCAATATCTAATAGTTGAGAGTATATATCCCTAACACATATTAAAATATGTGTGCCACTACTGTCAAATCAGTTAAGAAAAGGCTTTCTTGATTCTTATTTTCAGGCTTATGAAATAAGATGAAATTAAATTAATATGAACTCAGATTATCTCTTATTACAAAGTAGATGTGTAGAAAACTCAGAAATTGATTAAAAATCTTGAAACCAATCTGAAAACATAAACACAAGGTCTGTGTGTGTGTCTTTTAGCATAAGGATCTATTTTATAGAACAGTTACATTTTTATTCCAGAAGGCATTATATTGGCTTCACTACACACAGTACATGTGGGAATTGTCTGCGTGAAAGCCCTGGCTAGAAGCTCTATCTGATGGCCTCAAATTGATTCTGATATTGAAAAGTCTAAAGGAAGTTAGTGCATACCACACGGCAGGCTGCTTGGCATAAACTGTCTAAGACACCTAATTTTCCCATAGGAAAAGACAAAAAAAAAATTGGATCAGGGTTCCATATTGATTTTGCATTATAAGATAAAAACTTTATCAGTATAGTGCTTCTCACAATGACTTTCAGTGCTTTTGCTTCAACCTCAAGCCTCTGTGGTGACAATGTGACTCTATCCCAGTTTTTTGCAGCATCCAAGCTGCCAGGCGCAATTACTTCTGACAACGGGTCCACATTTGTCTCAGTCAAGTTATAGTATTTGTGGACAAGGATCTTATCCAAGCTGTCACCACGGCACCTCATCTGTTTTAAAGAATGTTTAGGATGAAGGGGTGGTGCAGGCTATCAAAGATGCCTTAAAGTAGAATTTTAAAGATACAAATAATACTCACCTGGTTTTTCACTGACCAATATGTTACAGGTGTTAACTAAGAGGTACCTGTCATGCTGAATACTAGCTAAGTTAAATTGCATGGTTAGATTAAATTTCAAACCATCTCTACTGAATATAACTGAGAATTTACAAAACAAGGAAGTGTTCTGAATACTGCTCTGGCTAGAGGTATTAATAGCTAATTATTGTAAAATCATGCACTTTTATCACCATAATTTTTCTTTGCTAGAACTGAATTCAATTCTCGCTTCTGCAATTTGGGTCTGGATAGCTGTCAATCCTATGAAGTTACATAGCACCCTGGTCTTTTTTCATGATAGCACTCACTACCCACACTGTAACACGTGTCTCATCTTTATGCCATTCTGGATTGTAAATAATGTGAGTATAGAAATATGTCTTTTCTTTCCTTTGAATTCTCCTTCCAACACCTAGAATTGGGAACTGACACAAAATAGACAAATAAGGACCAGATCACCACCAGTCCTTTAGGTCAGGTTTCTTCAATCTGGCTTCTAAAGCTAGATTTCTTGACACCATGGGCACACTTTTTGGAAGTTACATTTATTCCAGTAAACTCCCTAATGAAAGCCCACTTACGGCAAAAAATGCCCCCTGAGGTCATACTACGGGTAAGGAACAGGAGCAAACAGACCCAGATAAGGGGTTTGCCCCCAGATTGTCCCTGCACATATTGACAAACAACCCCAAATAAGGAGTTGTTTTTCTGGGAATACAAGGACACTGCCTTCAGACACAAATGAAAGTGCCCTCAGAGTCAAATTTCTCAGGATGGAGGAGAATGAAGGAGCAATAAAAATCCATCTGCAACACTTTTTAGTTGGATAGAGATTGCAAACAGTGAAAAATAAACCAGTATTCTGGCTCATTGACTCAAAAGTTGAGCATTTGTCATACTTGGCACATACATTGCCCTTATACTTGAGTGTATCTTGGGCAACCTGTGAGTCAGCTACAGTACTCCTTCCAGGGACTCTCGACTACGACAGGAGTAGCTCCCATTGTATCACTTTGATTTTTTTCTTTTCTTCTAACACATATTGAATATGCATTATGTGTCAATAGTAGATATTTGAAGATGAATAATATTCCATCATCCCTGACTTTAAAGGCTATTTTGTTGGAAAATTTTACATATAAGCAAACATAGTACAATGTACTTGTATTTCATATGTATATGTAATATAACCTAAAAGTGCTTATGAGGAAGTCAACCAAAATCCCTAGAAGAGACTGTATAAAGAATACAACATTTGATCTAACAGACAGTTTCACCTGATGGACAATGGGGGAAGGATATTTGTATTAGAACAGTGTATACAGTGAAGTAAGCCATGATAGAACATGGCTTGTTCAGAGAATGATAAATATTTTGATGTGACTGGATTGTGGGCTGCATAGCATATCGCATAGTCACTGGAAATAATGGCAAAAGGGTAGCTTTGGACCAGATAGCAAAGGATCTTTAAATCAGGTTTCATCCACCATACTTATAACTGCAATAGGCCCCATCTGAAGCACCTGCCAAGTTTTATATACCATGACCCTGCCGACCTCACCATGACTCTCAACCCTCCATCATATCTGATTAGACTCAGGGTGATCACCTTATTCAAGAACCAACTCAGAAGTCAGATGGCATTTCAGACTTGCTTTCTCTAGAATTTTAAACTGAAAAGTATTGAAAGAATGAGCTGATATGAAGTAAAGCTGAGTCATGAGGCAGTGTGTAGGCACCGAAGATGTTGTGGCAAGCAAACTCCACAGGAAGCAAAAACCACGAATAAACTGGAGCTTTGAGGCAGAACGGAAGTGAATGCAGGACAGTAAGACAAATGGAGAACAGCAAAGTGCAGGGCACTAAAATGAAGCTACCATTCCTTCTCCAATAAGGTCCCTGTTTTTCTTGATGGCTGATGTTTGACTTTATCTAACAACAAGAAGAATCAGAACAGAAGAAACGTGTGTCATGAGGTATGTCATGTTTAACCAGAGGTGACAGTGAGCTTCTCAAGGGATTTAAGCAAAACAACAGCACAACCAGATTGGTGGTAGTGTTTGAGGGAAGCAGTAAGAGCATTCTGGACTTAACCTTTGGGTCATTCCACTGAAAACTCACCAAATCTTAGGAGAAGAAAGTAATAATTCTTTTATATTTATCTTTTCCTTTGACATGGGATAACTTGCTATTTAAAAGGTAATGTCAACCATATAGGAGACAGACTGTGTATTAGAATATCAGTGATTTCTTTCCTTTGTAGAGCCAATAATTTACACGTTTCAGTGACTTAAGGGAAGCTGAACTCGCGTGATTCATCAATAAAGATTGTTCTATAAACTACATACCCAACAGTAGAAGGAATTTGAAATAATTATTTCATTTACTCCAAAGAATTAGTTCAGTTTAGTGGCTCAGTCATGTCCGACTCTTTTCGACCCCATGAAGCGCAGCATGCCAGGACTCCCTGTCCAATGTGATGCATTAAATTCAAGTTAGTAAAAAATTGGTATAATTGCTAAACTTTGGACAGTGAAACCATGATCCTTATGTTTTATAATAAATATGTATTGCTTTTAAAATGGAAAAGAAACAAAGAATAGTTTAAGACCTATGTTTCACTTCTAACAAAACAAATTTTAAGTCTTAGTTGTTTGGATAAATCTATATGAAAATATGTAAAATGTTATCTATTAGTGCTATTGTTTTTCACAAGGTAAAAAAAAAAACAACTTTGGATTTAAAGAAGACAGAATGGTATAAAAAATACACTAGAGTCAAAGGATCTGAGTTCCACACACAGTTTCAGTACCCATATCATATGTCAATAAAGCTAATTACCTTCTCTCTCTGGGTTTCAGTTTTCTGATATGTAAAATGTGTATTGAATAAAATAATCTCAAAATCCTTTCTAATTCTATGATTCTCTAAGCCGTTATATCATTATTACTTGGTAATATTACTTGGTATTACTTAATGCAATATTTTCCAAGTGTAAATTGCAAAGCATATAAGCCACTTAAATTATGTAAAACCTCTCAAGCCTTTTAAAAGTATCCATAGAAAATCTTCATAGATTAAGAATTAGGACTAAGGAGGAGATAGGGAATCTACCTGAAAAAGAATTTAGAATAATGATAATAAAAATGATCCAAAATCTTGAAAACAAAATGGAGTTACAGATAAATAGCCTGGAGACAAAGATTGAAAAGATACAAGAATTGTTTAATAAAGACCTAGAAGAAATAAAAAAGAGTCAATTAAAAATGAACAATGCAATGAATGAGATCAAAAACACTTTGGAGGGAACCAAGAGTAGAATAACGGAGGCAGAAGATAGGATAAGTGAGGTAGAAGATAAAATGGTGGAAATAAATGAAGCAGAGAGGAAAAAAGAAAAAAGGATCAAAAGAAATGAGGACAACCTCAGGGACCTCTGGGACACTGTGAAACGCCCCAACATTCGAATCATAGGAGTCCCAGAAGAAGAAGACAAAAAGAAAGGCCATGAGAAAATACTCGAGGAGATAATAGCTGAAAACTTCCCTAAAATGGGGAAGGAAATAGCCACCCAAGTCCAAGAAACCCAGAGAGTTCCAAACAGGATAAACCCAAGGCGAAACACCCCAAGACACATATTAATCAAACTAACAAAGATCAAACACAAAGAACAAATATTAAAAGCAGCAAGGGAAAAACAACAAATAACACACAAAGGGATTCCCATAAGGATAACAGCTGACCTATCAATAGAAACCCTCCAGGCCAGAAGGGAATGGCAGGACGTCCTGAAAGTAATGAAAGAAAATAACCTACAACCTAGATTACTGTATCCAGCAAGGATCTCATTCAGATATGAAGGAGAATTCAAAAGCTTTACAGATAAGCAAAAGCTGAGAGAATTCAGCACACCAAACCAGCTCTTCAACAAATGCTAAAGGATCTTCTCTAGACAGGAAATGCAGAAAGGTTGTATAAACGTGAACCCAAAACAACAAAGTAAATGGCAACGGGACCACACCTATCAATAATTACCTTAAATGTAAATGGGTTGAATGCCCCAACCAAAAGACAAAGATTGGCTGAATGGATACAAAAACAAGACCCCTATATATGCTGTCTACAAGAGACCCACCTCAAAACAAGAGACACATACAGACTAAAAGTGAAGGGCTGGAAAAAAATATTTCATGCAAATGGAGACCAAAGAAAGCAGGAGTCGCAATACTCATATCAGATAAAATAGACTTTCAAATAAAGGTGTGAAAAGAGACAAAGAAGGACACTACATAATGATCAAAGGATCAATCCAAGAAGAAGATATAACAATTATAAATATATATGCACCCAACATAGGAGCACCGCAATATGTACGGCAAACACTAACGGGTATGAAAGAGGAAATTAATAGTAACACAATAATAGTGGGAGACTTTAATACCCCACTCACAACTATGGATAGATCAACTAAACAGAAAATTAACAAGGAAACACAAACCTTAAATGACACAATGACCAGCTATACCTAATTGATATCTATAGGACATTTCACCCCAAACAATCCAACTGTCACCTTTTTCTCAAAGTCACACGGGAACCTTCTCCTAGAATAGATCACAATCCTGGGGCCATAAAAACTAGTTCTTGGAAAAATTCAAAAAAATTGAATCATTCCAGTCATCTTTTCTGACCACAGTGCAGTAAGATTAGATCTCAATTACAGGAAAAAAATTGTTAAAAATTCAAACACCTGGAGGCTAAATAACACGCTTCTGAATAACCAACAAATCATAGAAGAAATCAAAAAGAAATCAAAATATGTATAGAAATGAATGAAAATGAAAACACAACAACCCAAAACCTATGGGACACTGTAAAAGCAGTGCTAAGGGGAAGGTTCATAGCATTACAGGATTACATCAAGAAACAAGAAAAAAGCCAAATAAATAACCTAACTCTACAACCTAAACATATTAGAGAAGGAAGAAATGAGAAACCCTAGTGTTAGCAGAAGGAAAGAAATCTTAAAAATCAGGGCAGAAATAAACGCAAAAGAAACTAAAGAGACCATAGCAAAAATCAACAAAGCTAAAAGCTGGTTTTTTTGAAAAAATAAACAAAATTGACAAACCATTAGCAAGACTCATTAAGAAACAAAGAGAGAAGAACCAAATTAACAAAATTAGAAATGAAAATGGAGAGATCACAACAGACAACACTGAAATACAAAGGATCATAAGAGACTACTACCAGCACCTCTATGCCAATAAAAATGGACAACTTGGAAGAAATGGACAAATTCTTAGAAAAGTATAACTTTCCAAAACTGAACCAGAAAGAAATAGAAGATCTTAACAGACCCATCACAAGCAAGGAAATTGAAACTGTAATCAGAAATCTTCCAGGAAACAAAAGCCCAGGACCAGATGGTGTCACAGCTGAATTCTACCAAAAATTTTAGAGAAGAGCTAACACCTATCTTACTCAAACTCTTCCAGAAAAATCGCAGAAGAGTAAAACTTCCAAACTCATTCTATTGAGGCCACCATTCACCCTAATTCCAAAACCTGAACAAAGATGCACAAAAAAAAAAACTACAGGCCAATATCAACTTGATGAACATAGATGCAAAAATCCTTAACAAAATTTTAGGCAAACAGAATCCACAACATATTAAAAAAATCATACACCAGACCAGTGGCTTTATCCCAGAATGCAAGGATTCTTCAATATGCCGCAAATCAATTCAATGTAATACCACCACATTAACAAATTGAAAGATAAAAACCATATGATTATCTCAATAGATTCAGAAAAAGCCTTTGACAAAATTCAACATCCATTTATGATTAAAACTCTCCAGAAAGCAGGAATAGAAGGAACATACCTCAACATAATAAAAGCTATATATGACAAACCCACAGCAAGCATTACCCTCAATGGTGAAAAATTGAAAGCATTCCCCTGAAATCAGGAACAAGACAAGGGTGCCCACTCTCACCGCTACTGTTCAACATAGTTTTGGAAGTGTTGGCCGGAGCAATCAGAGCAGAAAAAGAAGTAAAAGGAATCCAGATAGGAAAAGAGAAGTGAAACTCTCACTGTTTTGCAGATGACATGATCTCTATATATAAAACCCTAAAGACTCTACCAGAAAATTTACGTAGACTATCAACGAATAGTAAATGCAGGATTATAAAATTAACACGACAGAATGTACTCCGTTGCATTCCTAATATACTAACAATGAAAGAAAACAGAAAAAGAATGAAATTAAGGAAACAAATACCATTCACCATTGCAACAAAAAGAAATAAAATACTTAGGAGTACATCTACCTAAAGAAACAAAAGACCTATACATAGAAAACTATAAAACACTGATGAAAGAAATCAAAGAGGACACAAACAGATGGAGAAACATACCGTGTTCATGGATTGGAAGAAATCAATATTGTCAAAATGGCTGTTCTACCCAAAGCAATCTATAGATTCAATGCAATCCCTATCAAGCTACCAACGGTATTTTTTTTTTTTTTTTACCAAAGAATTTCACAATTTGTATGGAAATACAAAAAACCTCGAATAGCCAAAGTAATCTTGAGAAAGAAGAATGGAACTGGAGGAATCAACCTGCCTGACTTCAGACTCTTACTACAAAGCCACAGTCATCAAGACAGTATGGTACGGGCACAAAGACAGAAATATAGATCAATGGAACAGAATAGAAAGCCCAGAGATAAATCCACGAACCTATGGACACCTTATCTTTGACAAAGGAGGCAAGGATATATGATGGAAAAAAGACAACCTCTTTAACAAGTGGTGCTGGGAAAACTGGTCAACCACTTGTAAAAGAATGAAACTAGAACACTTTCTAACACCATACACAAAAATAAACTCAAAATGGATTAAAGATCTAAATGTAAGACCAGAAACTATAAACTCCTAGAGGAGAACATAGGCAAAACACTCTCCGACATAAACCACAGCAAGATCCTCTATGACCCACCTCCCAGAATATTGGAAATAAAAGCAAATATAAACATATAATATATATATTTGCACTACAAAGGAAACTATAAAGTAAGGTGAAAAGACAGCCCTCAGATTGGGAGAAAATAATAGCAAATGAAGAAACAGACAAGGATTAATCTCAAAAATATACAAGCAACTCCTGCAGCTCAATTCCAGAAAAATAAATGACCCAATCAAAAAATGGGCCAAAGAACTAAACAGACATTTCTCCAAAGGAGACATACAGATGGCTAACAAACACATGAAAAGATGCTCAACATCACTCATTATCAGAGAAATGCAAATCAAAACCACAATGAGGTATCATTACACGCCAGTCAGGATGGCTGCTATCCAAAAGTCTACAAGCAATAAATGCTGGAGAGGGTGTGGAGAAAAGGGAACCCTCTTACACTGTGGTGGGAATGCAAACTAGTATAGCCGCTATGGAGAACAGTGTGGAGATTTCTTAAAAAGCTGGAAATAGAACTGCCATATGACCCAGCAATCCCACTTCTGGGCATACACACTGAGGAAACCAGATCTGAAAGAGACACGTGCACCCCAATGTTCATCGCAGCACTGTTCATAATAGCCAGGACATGGAAGCAACCTAGATGCCCATCAGCAGATGAATGGATAAGGAAGCTGTGGTACATATACCCCATGGAATATTACTCAGCCATTAAAAAGAATTCATTTGAATCAGTTCTAATGAGATGGATGAAACTGGAGCCCATTATACAGAGTGAAGTAAGCCAGAAAGATAAAGAATATTACAGCATACTAACACATATATATGGAATTTAGAAAGATGGTAACGATAACCCTATATGCAAAACAGAAAAAGAGACACAGAAATACAGAACAGACTTTTGAACTCTGTGGGAGAAGGTGAGGGTGGGATGTTTCAAAAGAACAGCATGTATACTATCTATGGTGAAACAGATCACCAGCCCAGGTGGGATGCATGAGACAAGTGCTTGGGCCTGGTACACTGGGAAGACCCAGAGG